>NW_024081576.1:545447-632631 GCF_003009895.1 Hyaena hyaena
AAAGCCATCTATGAGAAGCCTTCAGCTAACATCATCCTCAATGGGGAAAACCTGAGAGCTTTCCCCCTGAGATCAGGAACACGACAGGGATGTCCACTCTCATCACTGTTGTTGAACATAGTGCTGGAAGTCCTAGCATCAGCCATCAGACAACAAAAGGAAATCAAAGGCATCAGAATAGGCAAAGAGGAAGTCAAACTTTCACTTTTCGCAGACGACATGATACTCTACATAGAAAACCTGACAGACTCCACCAGAAGCCTACTAAAACTGATCCAAGAATTCAGTAAAGTTGCAGGATACAAATCAACGTACAGAAATCAGTTGCATTTTTATATACCAACAATGAAGCAACAGAAGGAGAAATCAAGAAACTGATCCCATTCACAATTGCACAAAAAACCATAAAGTACCTAGGAATAAACCTAACCAAGGATAAGAGATCTGTATGATGAAAACCATAGAAAACTTATGAAGGAAATTGAAGAAGACAAAAGGAATGAAAAAACATTCCATGCTCATGGATTGGAAGAATAAACATAGTTAAAAGGTCATTACTACCCAAAGCACTCTACATGTTCAATGCAATTCCAATAAAAGTTGCACCAGCATACTTCTCAAAACTAGAACAAACTATCCTCAAATGTGTATGGAACCACAAAAGACCCCAAATAGCCAAATACTAAAGAACAAAACCAAAACGGGAGGTATCACCATCCCAGATGTTAGCCTCTACTACAAAGCTGTCATCATCAAGACAGTATGGTATTAGCACCAAAAAAAAAAAAAAAAGACACTGACCAATGGAACAAAATTGAGAACTCAGAAGTGGACCCAATAGTGTACAGCCAACTAGTCTTTGACAAAGCAGGAAAGAGTATTCAATGGAAAAAAGACAGCCTTTTTAACAGATGGTGCTGGGAGAACTGGACAGCAACATGCAGAAGAATGAAACTAGTTCATTTTCTCACACCATACATAAAAATAAACTCAAGTTGGATAAAGGACCTGAACGTGAGACAGGAAACAATCAAAACCCTAGAGGAGAAAGCAGGAAACAACCTCCTTGACCTCCACCGCAGCAACTTCTTACTTGACACATCCCCAAAGGCAAGGGAATCAAGAGCAAAAATAAACGATTGGGACCTCATCAAGATTAAAAGCTTCTGCACGGCAAAGGAAACAACCCACAAAACTAATAGGCAACCAACGGAATGGGAAAAGATAGTTGCAAATGACATATCAGATAAAGGGCTAATATCCAGAATCTATAAGGAACTCACCAAACTCCAAAGCCGAAAAACAAACAACCCAGCAAAGAAATGTACAGAAGATATGAACAGACACTTCTCCAAAGAGGACATCCAGATGGCCAACAGACACATGAAACGATGCTCAGCATCCCTCCTCATCAGGGAAATACAAATCAAAACCACACTGAGATACCACCTAACACCAGTCAGAGTGGCTAAAATGAGCCAATCAGAGAACTCTAGATGCTGGCAAGGATGTTTAGAAATGGGCATGCTACTACACTGTTGGTGGGAATGTAAACTGGTGCAGCCCCTCTGAAAACAGTGTGGAGGTTCCTCAAAAAGTTAACAATAGAACTCCCCTATGACCCAGCAATAGCACTGCTAGGAATTTACCCAAGGGATACAGGAGTGCTGATGCAAAGGAGCACATGTACCCCAATGTTGATAGCAGCACTCTCAACAATAGCCAAAACATGGAAAGAGCTTAAGTGTCCATCAACAGATGAATGGATCAAGAAGATGTGGTTTATCTATACAATGGAATACTACATGGCAATGAGAAAAAATGAAATCTGGCCATGTGTAGCAACATGGATGGACCTTGAGGGTGTTATTATGAGCGAAATAGGTCAGATAGAGAAAGACAAATGCCATATGATTGCACATAGAGGAGGATTAGGTAGAACTTAACGAAGGACCAAGGGGGAGAAGAAGGGGGGAAATAGTGGGGGAGAGGGAGAGAGGCAAACCATGAAAGACTCTTGAATGCTGAGAACAAACTGAGGACTGACGGGCGTGGGGGGGAGGGGTGAGATGTGCATGGAGGGGGGGCACTTGTGGGGATGAGCACTGGGTGTTATATGGAAACCAACTTGACAATATATTATTTGTTACAAAAAAAAAAGAAGAAAAGATTGATTATTTGAGGAAAGATTAATTCCAAGATTGATTCCAATACACCAGTGCCAATCAGGAAGTGGTTAGGAGTACTTCATAGACAGGAACCATGAGCAGGAGTTTTCTAAGGAAAAGGCAGGATTAAAGAAAGAAAATTATTTGATTGATCATAAATTGATAGATGTCTTATTTGGGAAAGTCTAGTTGGTGGTTTGTGATTGGTTGTCCTTAAATTTTGGTTTCTTTACTTTGAGGCATTTCAGGGTTAGAATTTAGTTGGCTTATATAAGCTAATAAGGCATTAATCCAGTTTAGTCTAATGATCCTCCTGCCTAATTAAACAACAGCTGCCCAAACATAAACTATTTACATATAAGACATATAATATAGGTAATATCTGTTTTCTGAAAACTGTGAAACATTGATTTAAAAAAAAATCTCAGATGACCTAAATTAGTAGAGGATCTAGGGGATAGCATGTTCATGGACTGGAATATTCCATATTGATAAGATGTCAGTTTCTACAAACTAATTTATAGACTTAACACAATTATAATAAAATATCTGCTTATTTTTTGTATAAATTAATAAGTTTATTAAGAAATCATGAGAAGGAAACAATAAAAATGGTGAGAAAAACCAAAAACAAGTTGGAAGACTCCAATTTCATGATTACTAGGCCTAATATAAAGATATATTGGTCAAGACAGTGTATTTTTAGATAAAGAATAGATATATAGATCAATGGAACAGAATACAGAGTCCAGAAGTACAGCTATGCAATATAATCAACAGATATGGAAAATGAGAAAGGTTATTCAATTGAGAACAGAGAACAAACAGCTTTTTAAGAAGAATATTTTAATGGTTTAATTTATTTCTGAGAGAGAAAGAGACAAAGAGAGAGACAGTGTGAGCAGGGGAGGGTCAGAGAGAGAGGGAGACACAGAATCCGAAACAGGCTCCAGGCTCTGAGCTAGCTGTCAGCACAGAGCCCAACACAGGGCTCTAACCCACGAACCGTGAGATCATGACCTGAGCCTAATCTTAAGAGCCTGGAATCTTAACCAACTGAGCCACCCAGGCACCCCACAAACAACCTTTTTAACAGATAATGCTGGAATAACTGGATATGCATTTGAAAAAAGTGATCTTGATTCATATTTCATGCAGTAGACTAAAATTAACTTGAAATGGATCATAAATCTAAGTCAAAACTAAAACTACAAAACTTTTTAAAGAAAACAAAAGAGAAACTCTATACAATGCTTGGCTAAGTCAAGAGATCTTATCCATCACACCAAAAGCACAACTCATATTTTTTTCACTATATTGGGCTTTATAAAAATTGAAATGTCTTGCTCCTTTAAAAATGTTGAGAGGAAAAAGAAATGTTGGGAGGATGAAAATGCAATCCAAGGAGAAAGAGAAAATATTTGCAAATCATATATTTGATAAAGAGCTTGTTTTAAATATATATATAAAGTATTCTCTAAATTTCATGTAAAAAGAAAAATGTGATTTTAATAAATGAGCAAAATATTTTAAAAAATAAATAAAATGGGAAGGGGGATAGAGAAAGTCAGAGAAAAGGCAGAGGTAATTTTAAGTGGGGTAGTCAGGGGAGGTCTCATTAAACAGGTGGCTTTTAAGGAAAGACTTGAAGAAGGTAAGGAAGAAAGTAATAAGACTACCTGAAGGAAGAATGTCCCAGGTAGATGGAATAGTCAGAGTAGTAATGTTAGTTTCAGGAACAACAAAGAGGCCAGTTTGGATGGATGGGAGTAGATATGAGAAAATAAGATTAGAGGAGAAATGGAGACCATATCATAAAGCCTGGCAGATCATGAGAATTTGGCTTTTTCCCTGAATGAAAAATGGGAAGCCACTGAATGGTTTTGACCAAAGGATTTCTCTGGTAATCTTGTAAAGAATAGACAAAGAGGGAGGCAAAGTAGACTTTGTCATATTTGGGGCCAAAGATCATTGTCACTCACATCACAATGGTAACAGTGGAAATGGTAAGAAATAAAAGAAACTTACAGATTTCCTAATGGATTGGATTTAGGTTTGAAATGAAGAGAGATATCATGCATGACTCCAAGGCTTTTGTCCTTAGCAACTATAAAGATAAAGTTATCATTGTCTGAAATGATGGTCATAGATGAAGTAGGTTTTGAGGACTGGAGGAGAAATCTGCTATTCAGTTTTAGTCATGCTAAATCCGAAGTGTCTACAAGATATCAAAGTGGAGATATATGATTTGGTCAGACAGTTTGATATATGATTCTGATATGTTCAGGAGAAAAGTGTAGACTAAAGATGTAAATTTGGTAGTCATCGGGTGTGGTATCTAAAGCCAGAGAGTGAATGTAGATAAGGAAGATGACCAATGATGAGGTGGGGGGAAAATATGAAAATGTAGTTTTTAGAACAGATGTAAAGAAATTCTACTGGAGAAGAAGCAAAGCAAATGTACAAATTCTTCTAATAGGTCAAGTAAGATGAAGACTGAGACCTGATTTTTAGATTCAGCAATATGGAGTCATTTGTGACCCCAACATGAATATTTTCATAGTGTAATGGGGACATATGGCCCAATAAAAGAGAATTAGAGGAAAGGAATTGAAGGAAGCAAGTGCCGATAAATATTTCTAGGAATTTAATAATTAATCATAAACCCTCAAGACAACCTTTGAAGGTAAGTGTGTGTGTATTCATTTTATAGATAAGAAAACTGAGGCTGATGAAGAGTAAAGATTCAGCCTAAATAGAAAAAGCTAGCAAAAGAAAGAACTGGGTCCTAAACACAGATGTCTAACTTCAAAGATAGAGTTCTTACTTGTTCCATACATTTAGCAAGCATATGTTGATATACTACAGCATATGCATATGTGCATATACTATACGATACATAGTACTGACAAATGTTTTTCTGAACAATTATCTACAGTGTTTCTTACAATAGTACAAGGAGGACTTGCATCAGAATTAACCAGCAGCATCTTAAAAATTTATATGCCTGAACTTTATCCCAGATTCAGTGAATCAGAATCTCTGGGGGTTTTAACATTCCGAGGAATTCTTACACCCAACAAAGTTTATGAGTTACTCATCTGGTGAAATATGTTTTATTTTCATCCTAAGAATAAATTTAAAATATATATAATTTTTAAAATTTGTCCACTTTCTATATTTTCTATATCTCACTTGCAGCAATGAAAATCCATTTGGCAACTCATCCCAACAAATTTTCCAATGTTCTATTTCATAATATTTGTCATAACTAAATAAATTTCACTGGAATAATAAATTCTACTTTTTTTATCCAAACCTTTCAACATAAGTTTCCAGAATTTTGGATGATCTCTTTAAGGTGGGATTTTGCTTAATGACAAGTTAATTAGTAAAGAATCTGGTATTTAAACCAAATTGCTATGCTTAACAAAGGATATGAACTTGGGTTTTCAACTTTAAAGGAGGGGATTCCATTGAAAAATATTTTAGTGAAGGGAAAAATGCACCTATCTATTGTCTGTGTCAGCCATTCACTGCTCAAGCTATTGAATGAGACAGTAGTTCCAGTGGAGTTTCTGAAAATCACCCCATTGTAAGCACTTAATGTCTCTTTTCTAATAATTCAAGAACATTGGTTTCCTGTACCTATTTCAGAGGGTACTTTATTTTGTATCAGTTCTTTGCTTTCTATCCAGAAACAGCTGCTCCATCTCCTGTGACACAGGATGTAATAAAATGGAGTAAATGCAGTAGATATTTTGATAGATTAATCACTGCGGGTGTGCAGCGTTCACAGCACTCATGGTGAAAGTGAAGAGATTATACCAGAATGACATCTGTTTTCTTCTGTGTAAATTGCTAGACTTTGAATCTGCTGTTATTTAGCAGATGTGTAGATTTAATTATTAGGATTACATAACCACTGGGGAAAGCACAGAATTTTATTGATAGCTTTCCACCTATGGTAATTGCAGAATAAGAAAACTGCCTTTGTCTCCTTCATGGAATAAAACTAAAAAAGTTAAATCCATTGGGGATGTGTTATTTCTTATTCCTAAGGTGCATATGAACTAGTTGTGTTTATGCCTATGTATGATTAAAATTCCAACAAATGGGTGTAACTATTTGACATTTATTTTTCTCATAGGCTGCAACTAAAGGCCATTTTCAATAAATACTTTAGAGATATTTATTGGTCCTTCATCTGCAAGGCTTAAGACCTTTTCCTGGACTGGCAAGATTTTCATAGGGTTATCTACAGTTCAGACTAAGGAAGCCTTGGAGACTATCTGCTCCTATCCATTTATTTGGCACTTGAGGAGACTAGGAAGGAAAGAAATATAGTATCTACTAAGCAAATATTAACTTAATCCTCAATTTGCTGACTTTCATCCCAGTGCTCAGAACAGAGTTTGTTAGAAAAGGGACTCAAATCTGTTGACAGGCTCCCCATAGAACACCCTGAGTCTTTGTCTTCTCAACCTCTGTGGTTTTATCCTCCCGTGGTAATAGAAATAGTTTGAAGGCAATGTTGGAGAAGGTCATCAAGAGGACATAACCTCCAATTGACCTGGTAAATGACATAGGGAATTAGAACCTCCTAACCCTATCTCCTGTCCTTGGAATATATGTTCCACTCATACTTCCTACAGTGGGAAGTGAGATGCAGCCTTGAGAGAGCAGTATGTTCTGGGCCATCTGGATAGTATACATGAATGAACACAGTTAAGGCCTCTATGTCAGCTTTTAAGTTTCTGATAGGTGGATGCAGCGATCTACTTGTCTTGCAGGCACCCAAGACTGTCTCGTAAGTTCCCTTGATTATTGAACCTGCAACCTACCAATCTGGAGTGCTCTGCTTCTTTCCTCAGTGTCTCCTTGAATTTCACATCAGGGGCCAGTTCAAATTTCACCAGGGAAATTCCCAGGGTTGCAAGCTAACAGGCAAATGGAATATATTTGACAAAGCTTTAGAGACATTGTTACTCTGGATGCCAAAGGAACACAAAACTCAAGATCCCAAGACTCCAGCATCTGGTCCCATGTGAGCTACTATGCGATCTGTGGCCTTGGCCACATCTGTTTCTTCATCTGTTCAATCATTGGTAAACCCAAGAAACCATTGCCCTACAACATTGGGATTAAAATATATTCCACTGACTCCCTTTATTACTTTCCCCAAATGATCTTGAACTTGATGTATAAAGGTTATAGATGATTAACTTCACTTGTCCAGAAAGGGTAGTTCTTCCTGACCATCTCTTTCAGAATTTCTGTTGATCCATCTGAACAAGCTTCTTTTTTTCAGTTTGTTAATTTACACCCAAGTTAGTTAGCATATAGTACAACAATGATTTCAGGAGTAGATTCCTTAATGCCCTTTACCCATTTAGCCCATCTCCTCTCCCACAACTCCTCCAGTAACACTCTATTTGTTCTCCATATTTAAGAATCTCTTATGTTTTGCCCCCCTCCCTGTTTTTATATTACTTTTGCTTCCCTTCCCTTATATTCATCTGTTTTGTATTTTAAAGTCCTCATATGAGTGAATTCATATGATAATTGTCTTTCTCTGACTGAGTAATTTCACATAGCATAATACCCTCTAGTTCCATCCACTTAGATACAAATGGCAAAATTGCATTCTTTTTGATTGCCGAGTAATACTCCATTATATATATATATATATATATATAATATATATATAATAATGTATGGAATATATATATGTGTGTGTGTGTGTGTGAGAGAGCAGTATATACATATATTATATTATATATAGCTTATATATTATAATATATTATATATATGTTCTTTATCCATTCATCTGTTGATGGACATTTGGGCTCTTTCCATACTTTGTCTATTGTTGATAGTGCTGCTATAAACATTGGGATGTATGTGCCCCTTCAAAACAGCATACCTGTATCCCTTGGATAAATACCTAGTAGTGCAATTGCTAGGTTTTAGGATAGTTCTATTTTTAATTTTTTTGAGGAATCTCCATACTGTTTTCTAGAGTGGCTGCACCAGTTTGCATCCCCACCAGCAGTGCCACATCCTCTCCAACATCTCTTGTGGCCTGAGTTGTTAATGTTTGCCCTTCTGACAGGTATGAGGTGGTATCTCATTGTGGTTTTGATCCATATTTCCCTGATGATGAGTGATGTTGAGCATTTTTTCATGTGTTGGTTGGCCATCTAGATGTCTTCTTTGTAGAAGTGTCTATTCATGTATTTTGCCCATTTATTCACCAGATTATTTGTTGCTTGGGTGTTGAATTTGATACTTTTTTTACAGATTTTGGATACTAACCCTTTATCTGATACATCATTTGCAAATATTTTCTCCCATTCTGTCGGTTGTCTTCAAGTTTTGCTGATTGTTTCCTTTGCTGCACAGAAGCTTTTTATTTTGATGAGGTCCCAATAGTTCACTTTTGTTTTTGTTTCCCCTGCCTCCAGACATGTGTTGAATAAGAAGTTGCTGTGGCCAAGGTCAAAGAGGTTTTTGCCGGCTTTCTCCTCAAGGATTTTGATGGCTTCCTGTCTTACATTTAGGTCTTTCATCCATTTTGAGTTTATTTTTGTGTATAGTGTTAAAAAGTGGTTCAAGTTCATTTTTATCCATGTCCCTGTCCAGTTTTTCCAGCACCACTTGGTGAAGATACTGTCTTTATTCCATTGGATATTTTTTCCTGCTTTGTCAAAGATTAGTTGGCCATACGTTTGTGGATCCATTTCTCTGTTCTCTATTCTGTTCCATTGATCTGAGTATCTGTTTTTGTGCCAGTACCATACCGTCTTGATGATTACAGCTTTGAAGTACAGCTTGAAGTCTGGGATTGGTACGCCTCCTGCTTTGGTTTTCTTTTTCCAAGATTGCTTAGGATATTTGGGGACTTTTCTGGTTCCATACAAAGTTTAGGATTGTTTGTTCTAGCTCTGTGAAGAATGCTGGTGTTATTTTGATAGGTATTGCATTGAATATGTAGATTGCTTTTGATAGTGCCATTTTGCCAATATTTGTTCTTCCTATGCAGGAGCATGGAAAATTTTTCCTTTTGTGTGTGTGTGTGTCTTCTTCAATTTCTTTCCTAAGCTTTTTACAGTTCTCAGTGTATAGATTATTCACTTCTTTGGTTAGATTTATTCCTAGGTATTTTATGGGCTTTGGTGCAATTGTAAATGGGACAGATTCCTTGATTTCTCTTTCTGTTACTTCATTGTTGGTGTATAGGAATCCAACTGAGTTTCTGTGATTGAATCCTGCAACTTTGCTGAATTCATGGATTAGTTCTAGCAGGTTTTTGGTGGAATCTTTTGGTTTTCCAATAGAGTATAATGTCATCTGTAAAGAGTGAAAGTTTGACTTCCTCCTGTCCGATTTGGATGCCTTATATTTCTTTGTTGTCTGATTGCTAAGGTTAAGACTTTCAATACTATGTTGAATAACAGTGACGAGAGTGGGCATCCCTGTCTTGTTCCTGAACTTGGGGGAAGGCTGTCAGTTTTTCCCCAATGAGAATTATATTAGTGTCGGGTCTTTAATATATGGCTTTTATGATCTTGAGGTGTGATCCTTCTATCACTACGTTCTTGTGGGTTTTCATCAAAAAAGGATGCTGTATTTTGTTAAATGCTTTCTCTGCATCTATTGAGAGGATCACGTGGTTCTTGTCCTTTATTTTATTGATGTTATGAATCACACTGATTGTTTTGTGGTGTAGAACCAGCTGTGCATCCCAGGTATAAATCCCACTTGGTCGTGGTGAATAATATTTTTAATGTGTTGTTGGAATCGGTTGGCTAATATCTTGTTGAGGATTTTTGCATCCATGTTCATCAGGGAATTTGGTCAATAGTTCTTTTTAGTGGGCTCTTTGTCTGGTTTTGGAATCAATGTAATGGTGGCTTCATAGAATGAGTTTGGGTTTTTCTTCCATTTCTATCTTTTTGGAACAGCTTCAAGAGAACAGGTGTTAACTCTTCTTTAAATATTTGGTAGAATTCCCCTGGAAAGCCATCTGGGCCTGGAATTTTGTTTCTTGGGAGATTTCTTATTACTAATTCAATCTCTTTGCTGGATAAGTGTCTGTTAAAATTTTCTATTTCTTCTTGTTTCAGTTGTGGTAGTTCATATATTTCTAGGAACTTGTCCATTTCTTCCAGACTGCCCATTTTATTGGTGTATAATTGTTCATAATATTCTCTTATTATTTTTTTATTTCTGCTCTGTTGGCTGTGATCTCTCCTCTTTCATTCTTGATTTTATTTATTTGGGTAACTTCCTTCTTTTTTTTTTTTATCAAACTGGCTAGGGGTTTATCAATTTTGTTAATTCTTTCAAAGAACAGGTTTCATTGACCTGTTCTACTGGGTTTTTTGTTTGTTTGTTAGTTTTGTTTTATTTATTTATTTATTTATTTATTTATTTATTTGGTCTTGATAGCATTAATTTCTGCTCTAATCTTTATCATTTCCTGTCTTCTGCTGATTTGGGGTTTTATTTGCAGTTCTTTTTCCAGCTCTTTAAGGTGTAAGGTTAGGTTGTATATCTGAGACCTTTCTTCCTTCTTTAGGAAGGCCTGGATTGCTTTATACTTTCCTCTTATGACCACCCTTGCTACATCCCAGAGGTTTTGGGCTGTGGTGTTATCATTTTCATTGTCCACCATGTACTTTTTAATTTCCTGTTTAACTTCTTGATTAGCCCATTCATTCTTTAGTAGGATGCTCTTTAGTCTCCAAGTGTTTGTTAACCTTTCCACATTTTTTCTTGTGGTTGATTTTGAGTTTCATAGCGTTGTGGTCTGAAAATATGCATGGTATGATCTCAATCATTTTGTACTTGTTGAGGGTTGATTTGTGTTCCAGTAAGTGATCCATTTTGGAGAATGTTCCATATGCACTGGAGAAGAATGCATATTCTGATGTTTTAGGATGAAATGCTCTGATTATATCGGTTAAGTTCAACTGGTCCAGTGTGTCATTCAAAGCCATTGTTTTCCTTGTTGATTTTCTGTTTAGATGATCTGTTCATTGCTTTAAGTGAGATTTTGAAGTCCTCTACTAGTATGGTATTATTAATGAGTTTCTTTATGTTTGTGATTAATTGATTTATATATTTGAAATCTTTCACATTTAGAAAATAAATGTTTACAATTATTAGATCTTCTTGGTGGACAGACCACTTAATTATGATATAATGCCCTTCTTCTCTTGTTACAGTCTTTATTTTAAAGTCTAGATTGCCTGATAGAAGTATGGCTACTTCAGCTTTCTTTTGTCAATTATTAGCATGACAGATGGTTCTCCATCCCCTTATTTTCAAGCTGAAGGTGACTTTAGGTCTGGAGTGGCTCTCTTGTAAACAACATATAGATGGATCTTGTTTTCTTATCCATTCTGTTACCCTATGTCTTTTGATTGGAGTATTTAGTCCATTGACATTTAGGGTAAGTACTGAAAGATATGAATTTATTGCCATTATGTTGCCTGTAGAGTTGGAGTTTCTAGTGGTGCTCTCTGGTCCTTTCTAGTCTTTGTTGCTTTTAGTTGTCATCGCCTTCTTCTTCTTCTTCTTCTTCTTCTTCTTCTTCTTCTTCTTCTTCTTCTTCTCCTTCTTCTTCACAATGTCTTTTAACGTCTTTTCTCCCCTTTAAGAGAGAGTTCCCCTTAAAATTTCTTGCAGGGCTGGTTTAATGGTCATTTGTTTGTCTGGGAAACTTTTAATCTCTCCTTCTATTTTGAATAATAACCTTTCTGGGTAAAGAATTCTTATCCATATTTTTCTGATTCAGCACATTGAATATATCTTGCCACTCCCTCTGGCCTGTTAAGTTTTCTGTGGATAGGTCTGTTTCAAACCTGATCCATCCTCCCTTGTAGGTTAAGGACTTTTTTCCCTTGATGCTTTCATTATTCTTTCCTTGCCCGAGTATTTTGAGAATTTGACTAGGATATGCCTTGTTGATGATCGGGTTTTGTTGAATCTAAAGAAGTCATCTGTGTTTCTTGGATTTGGATATCTGTCTCTTTCCCCAAGTTAGGAAAATTTTCCCCTATGATTTGCTTACATCACCTTTCTACCTCTTTTTCTCTCTCTTCATCTTCTAGGACCCTTGTGATTCTGATGTTGTTCCTTTTTAATGAGTCACTGATTTCTCTTATTCTTAAATCGTTCTCTTTTGCTTTAGTCTCCCTCTTTCTTTTGTTCTCCATAAGTTTGTCCTATATATAACTGACTTGTTGCTCTGCCTCATCAATCCTTGCTGCTGTGGCAACCATTCAATATTGCAGCTCCATTATAGCATTTTTTAATTTCATCTTGACTAGCTTTTACTTCTTTTATCTCCATAGAAAGGGGTTTTAAACAATTTTTGGCCCCAGCTAGTATTCTTATCATCATAATTCTAAATTCTGGTTCAGATATCTTGCTTGTATCTGTGTTTATTAAGTCTCTGGCTGTCGTTTGTTCCTGCTCTTTCTTTTGGGGTGAATTCCTTTGTTTCATCATTTTGAAGGAAGAAAAGTAATTAATAAGGTAAAAAATTAAAGTTAAAAAAATTAAAAACGACACACACAAATGAAATAAATGATGCTAGATTCTAGGTGTATTTTGGTCTGGATGTTGAAAGGAGCTTGGTAGATTATAGAGAAAAAAGACGGGGGAAGAACACGTTTGAAAATTGGGGAAAAAATGAATACAATGAAATAGAAAAAAAATGAAATGATGGTAGTATACTAGAATTTGAAAAATGTACAAAAAAGTAAAAAAATATAGTAAAGAAAAATTTAAAGAAAAATAATTTTAATAAAAATTGAACATAAAAATAATTTTTCTCTTTCTATAGTCAATAAAAAGAAAAGAACAAAGAAAAAGAAAATTGAATGGATAGACCAGTGAACAGACTGAAATATAATTGAAATTACATCATTTTCCCCTAGAAGTCAAACTCTGAAGCACTTTATAGTCTGTAAACTAAGCAGGCAAAGAGGCTTGTGGTGTTCCTCAAGAGCAAGGTTGGCCCAGTTGGGCAGGGCTTAGGGCTCCATTCTCCACTAGATGGCACTGCTTAGTTTACTGGTGTGGATTGTTACTTGTAGGTGTGTACGTACATGTGTGAGAGGGGTAAAAATGGCATCACCCAGCTACTCAGTCTCTAGTATTCAAACTCTGTGCTCTCCCCTACTGGCAATACCACACCCATCCTTTGTCTTTGGCTTCTGTCCACTCCCTGCTTTTACACTGTCTGTGACCAATCCATCAGGTTTCCAGGCAGCACCTCTCTACTGACTTTTATCTCAGATGTCGCTGTGTTTCCTTACTTCTGAGGAACTGTGGCTCTGATCCATTCTGTCCCTCTGCTGAGCAATGCCCAGGTGCCAGCGGCACCCAGGAATGTTCGCAGGTCCATGCTACCGCTGATGCCCAGATATAGCACCCCAGAAAAAAGTTCATACAATCTTGTAGTAGCAGCATTTCAGGGATTATGGAAAATCACAACATTCATCTGGCACCAGGCTTCACACTTTATGACCTTGTTCCAGCACCAGCAAATGTGGTTGTTCTCTGGGGTTCACTGGGATCTTTGTGTGTGGGATGGCTACACCACCTCTACTAAATGTCCTCCCAGCAGGGAAACTGCCTCTCTCCATGTGGCCCAAGGACCCCCCAGACTTCACTCTGCTCCTGGGGATTCTCCCTTCCCACCAGAGCACTGCCAGTTATCGAGCTGTGGAGTATCAGACCCTGCAATCCCCTTGTTTATAGAGTCTTAACAGAATTCAAACCTCTCCTTTCTCCCTTTTTAGTTCAGTCCCTGTGGCTGTTTCCACTTCTCCACTTGCTCTCTAGCTGCTTTTGGGGGGGATGCTTTTCCCATACTCTCCCCCCATCTCTGTCCTCTCTCCACAAGCAAAAACAGCTCCCTACCCTCCATGGCTTCTCTCTCCCCCAGCTCACCTCTCCACACCATGTACCTGCTGAGTTCTGTGGTTCAGGTTGTGCAGATTGTTGTGTTAATCCTCAAATCGGTTTTCTAGGTGTGCAGTATGGTTTAGTGTTGATCTGGCTGTATTTCATGGACACAAGATGCAACAAAAGCTAACATGCTGTTCTGTCATCTTGGCTCCTCACCTGAACAAGTTTATATAGATTGAAGGATTTAACCACATCCAGAAATTAAGTTCAGATAGAATCTGTCTCTCTTTCTTTTTAAAGTGGTGATTTAATATCTATAGAATATTAGGCATATGGATGTCAGCCAAAACAGACAAAGGGAGGTCCTTAACATATCAAGCACATTAGATTTCAAAAAATATGTTTACAAAGGATTTGTCCAAAATAATGAAACTACCTGAATATTTCAAAACCATCTGGATAATTAGTTAAAGTTTTCCATTTTGATTCAGATATTTTGGTATTATGTGAATAGTTGAAGAGAGATATGGAACTTACTTGACTAATTGGTTAAGGGATGCCCATTATATGGCGTTAAATATAGTTCACAGAGAGTGGCCCACAGAATCACTCATCCTACAGATGCCACAGTGCGAATGTTGCTTCCATTCCACCATTATTATAACTGAGCCAGGAACCCAGAAGCTATGCTTAGCCTAGAAAGGTACCATTTTCCATTTTCCTTACTTTCACTGTCATAAGTTTTCAAAAACATCACACTCCACCCTGTGCATTCCTTAATAGATGTCACATTATCTGGGCTCTTATTCACATGGATACGTATATCTCCTTAATCCAACAGAACGGTCTACCACTCACTAACCTCTCTAATTATGTACTATACTCTGTAAGGCTCTCTACCTGTCATTGACAAAACATCTTTTATCCTTAATTTCATCTCAAAATATTCCCTCCAATCCTAACAGAAATCTGCTGTTCTCTAAGAATGCTTTTTTGCATGCAGTCAACACAATTGGCATTTTTCTTTCTCACACTTCTTGTTTCACTGGGTCTAGAGGTGGTGAGGCTATTTTATCCCCTCATTGCCACTTAAGAATAGTTATCTCTGACTCCTCCCTAAAATACTCTAGGTATTTTGTAGTTCAACCAATTAACCATGTCATCATTGTCCTTCTCTGTTGCATTCATGCCCATGCCTCCAACTCATTCTTCTTGTTCCTTGAAGAATTTAGCAACTTGCTCACTGTGTCCTTCTAAAGAAATACTCTTATCAAAAATTTTAATACTTTTTGCTCCCTTTTTTAATACCATCATGAACAGGAAAGAATTTCAAAATAATTAACAAGTATAGAACAGAGACCAATCAGCAGTAAAAACCTGGTACTGCTACACAGGTGTATACTTGCTGTAAGTCCCAATATAGATACTTACTCCAGTCACCTGGCTCTCAGTTGCCAAATCTACTTCTTGTTGCTCATTTTATATGTCCTGCTACTAGAGAGGATTTCTATGACTAGTTCATATAAATTAACAACACATGTCCACAAATTGCCACTTTCTAATAGCTTACCTTTTCCAAAGCACATATGACATGTAATATATTTATGATTTTACTAATATATCACCTTCCTCCTCTAACTAGGATATAAGCTACATGAGAACATGTGCTTTGTTCTTTCCACTGTTGTTATCCCAGTGCCTAGAGGAGTTCCTGACACATAATTGGTGTTCAGTAAATCTTTGTTGAAAAATAATTTTGGACCAAAAGTAGCAATTTTAGAGGTAGAATTACCAGATTTCCACTTTGTGCTATTTAGCTTTTGAATGTGAATTAGTCCTTCAGTATTTGAAATAATTTTAAATGAATCAGAAAATAACATAATCTCATTCACTTTGGAAAAGAGTAAATTTAATGCAGGTATGCTAGTATGCATAAAATTCCTCAGCAACTACCAATATCCAGGTCTATCTGTACTTGCTAAAATACAGGCACTTTAAATCTCATGAAATAAAGTGGCTCATGAAACATCAGAGGTGATATCTTGGGTCATCATACAGACTCATAGAAATAACATCATTTCTAACTAGGATGGTATAAATGAAACCTAGGAATATATAAATGAAAAATAGGATTCGGTCAGTGAAAGCAACACTAAATTTCTGCCTGTGCCATGCATAAGTTTCCTGTCTTCCAGAAAATAACATTAGGAGAAGCACAATTCATTTATTCATTTGGGGATTTGCCATATAAAATAGAATATATGGCATGAATTGCAGTAAGGGGCCCATTATTCTAAAATTTTCTAACAAGCAAGCCAAGTTTGCCAGGTTCCAAATTAGCATTTAGTCATTTGTCCTGTGAGGAAAATGCAAA
This sequence comes from Hyaena hyaena, assembly GCF_003009895.1. NCBI lineage: Eukaryota > Metazoa > Chordata > Mammalia > Carnivora > Hyaenidae > Hyaena > Hyaena hyaena. Next base: position 561,918 of record NW_024081576.1, read on the forward strand.
ATTATTTATTTATACCTCTTACAACTTTGCTTGGTTAAAGTTGTATCTGCATAATAGGCAGTGTGCTAGAAGGGGAAGGAAATATGCTTATGGTATCTGCCATAAAAAGAAGCTATTAAAATGACAATGTTACTGATTTCTTGAATGTTGAAAATAAGTACTCCATGAAAACATCATTCTGCAATAAAGGGCTAAACTAGAAACTTTATTAACAAAGCCCTCACAGTTATTATTTCCTGGACCAGAAGACAGTTTACCTCTGACAAAAAAGTTTTCATTTATAACTAGGGGCCCACACTGGCCATTCTTGACGTAAAAGCTGAGAACACAGTCCAGCTGAGATGAGGAAGGAAGGACTTACCATAACCTTTCAACAAACTCTCATTACAAGGAGAAAATTTTAAAAAAATTCCCAACTAATGGCAAAGTTTGGAATTATTTTTTATAATTGATTCATATTCATCAAGTCAATTTTAATTTATAAATGGTACCAGTAACTTATTTTATTAAAAGATATTAGATAAAAATATAATCCATAATAAGCACATTTAAAAAAAACATTTTTATACATTGTCATTTACAATTTTTGCCAAGTGCTGTTCTGTGCTCTAGTTTTTCATGATTTTTTAATTATTATTATTTCCTGGCTCTTGAAAAGCCAGATCTCTCCTCAAGTCTAAGCCTGAATGAGGTCACATTTCTCTAGCGCTAAACCATTTACTAGCAAAGGCAGTAAGATTGCCCCCTTAGACCAACCAGTCCAACCTCTAGAGCAGGGTTCCACTTAGCTCCCCACAAAGCACATGGCATAGATACCTGCACAAAATCGAGCATCCATGAGGAGTAGAGATGGACAAAAAAGCTACTCTCACTGTAGTAACAATATAAAGAATCAAAGTTGAGGCACCTGGTGGCTCAGTCAGTTGAGCGTCCGACTTTGGTTCAGGTCATGATCTCATCACTCATGAGTCTGAGCCCTGTGTTGGGCTCTATGCTGACAGCTCGGAGCCTAGAGCCTGCTTCAGATTCTGTGTCTCCCTCTCTCTTTTCCTCTCCCCTGTTTGCACGCTCTCTCTCAAGTAAATATAAATAAACATTAAAGAAAAAATTTAAAAAGAATCAAGGTCAAGATTTGAAAGCTGTTTTCAAAACACATCTATTTAAACTTACCAAACTCAACGCTGGAAAAACAAATAATCCAGTGAGGAGATGGGCAGAAGACATGAATACACACTTTTCCAAAGAAAGCATCCAGATGGCTAACAGACACATGAAAAGATGCTCAACCTTACTCACCATCAGGGAAATACAAATCAAAACTACAGTGAGATATCACTTCACACCTGTCAGAATGGCTGAAATGAACAACACAGAAAATAACGGTATTGGCAAAGATGCAGAGAAACAGGAACCCTCTTATTGCTGTTGATGGGAATGCAAACTGGTGCAGCCATTCTGGAAACAGTATGGATGTTCTTCAAAAAGTTAAAAATAGAAGTACCCTATAATCCAGCCACTGCACTACTAGGTATTTACACAAAGAATACAAAAGTATCCATGCAAAGGGATACATGAACCCCAATGTTTATAGCAGCATTATCTACAATAGCCAAAGTAGGGAAAGACCCTAAATGTCCTTCAACTGATGAAATGGATAAAGAAAGTGTGGTATATATGTATATAAAATGGAATATTAGCTACCCATCAAAATCTTGACATTTACAATGACATGGATGAATCTAGAGAATATTATACTAAGCAAAATAAGTCAGAGAAAGATAAATACCATATGACTTCACTCATATGTGGAATTTAAGAAACAAAACAGATGTGAACATATGAAAAGAGAGATAGAGAGAGAGAGAGAGAGAGAGAGAGAGAGAGGCAAACCAGGAAACAGACTATGAGGAACAAACTGAGGGTTACTGGAGGAGAGGTAGGTGGGGGTTGGGTTAAATGGATGATGGGTTAAGGAGGGTACTTGTGATGAGCACTGAGTATTATATGTAAGTAATGAATCACTATATTCTACACTGAAACTAATTTACACTGTATTTTAACCAACTGAAATTTGAATAAAAATATGGGGGAAAAGAAGAAACCAAATATTTCCTTTTTCTTTGAGGACAAGAAGGTCATTCTTCAAAAGTTCTTTGGGGAAAAAATAGTTTCATTCCATTATTTTGGAAGAAATGGTTTACCTTTTCCTTTCAATGGTTTGGAAGCCTTTTTGTCTTTCTAATGTAGAAGAAAAAGGAAAATAATCCAATGACTAAATTTCCATATTGAAATAGATTGATGTTTCATATCCCATTGCACTACATTTTCAGTGCTACCTCTGTCTTACCCTGCCTCTCATCTTCCCATTCCAATCTATTCCACTTATCCCTCTTTCCAAAATTCCACTGAAAAAAAAAAAACTTATAAACAGATATTGGTCTTTATCTAATTAAACTCTCTCCTCTTTAAACCTTGCAATACCTTAACTTCAGTGACAACATACCTGTCCTGGAAGTCTCTGCTATTTTTCAGTATCCTTTACATCAATTTTCCTCTATCTATCTTTTAAACACTAGGATCTCTCAGGATTGCATTCAGCTCCCACTTCTCTTTGAACTCTATACCTTTTCCCCAGGTAATCCTATCTATTATTTTTATAACATCCTAATGTTTATCTGTAGCCAGTCTTTTCCTGAGCTGCTGATGCACATATCCAAATACTGGTGAGCCTCTCTACTTGGATGCATCATGGAGACCTAAAATTTAATTATGTCCAAAGCTGAAGTCAGTGTAACTCCATTCAAATGCTCTGTTATCTCCAGAAACAGCATAGTGAATTCAGTTGTTCAAGACTCTATCCTGGACATAGTTCCTATTCTTTCACCTTCTCCAGGCCTCCAAATCCCAATCAAACACCAATCACTTCCATCCACACCACCTTTGCCAAGTTTAGGTCCTCCTTTCCTCTTTGGGTTATTACTGTCTCCCCACTCATCTCTCTTCCTCCCATCTGACTTGCCCTCAAGGAGGACAATTAGTGATCTTTCTAAAATGCATATCTAGGGACACTTGGGTGGAAGAAGTGCCTGACTTCTGCTCAGGTCATGATCTCACAGTTCATGGGTTCAAGTCCCAAGTCGTGCTCTGTGTTGACAGCTCTGAGCCTGGAGCCTGTTTAAGATTCTGTGTCTCCCTCTCTCTCTCCATTGCTCACACTGTCTGTCTCTCTCTCTCAAAAATAAATGAGCATTAAAAATTAAAACAAATAAAAATTTAAAAAATAAAAAATAAGATGCATATCTAATCTGTTACTCTCTCACTTGATGGAGTGAATCCCTCTTTTACCCCCACCACTGCTCTTAGGATGTACTTAGTTTCCAAATTTACAAAATCCTTCATAATCTGGCTCCAACTTCCCACTTCATAGGACCACAGTTTGCCTAAATGATACTTCGGTGCAAATTAGAAAAGATCCCTTTCTCAGAGCAGATGTAGCCTCATGCCACAGCGAAAGACTTGGTGAGAAAAGTGTGAGCTGGACTTCTACATCCACCCCCATCTGATGTTTTTATAAAGAGCCTAAGGTGCATAATCTCACATGGTGGGCTAACCACCCAACCTCTTGGATCCATACCCCAAATATGCCACTTTTTCCTTTGCATTTTTGCACATGATGTCTCCCTTAATGCTCCTGCCCCACATATATCCCTCTTCCTTCACCTAAATCCTCCACATCTTTTATTCATAACCTATGTTCTCTAGGCTGTCTTCCCTATGCTCCAAGGCAACTTTCACTGTCAGAGACCATAGTACAGTGTGTCATTGGGTATTTGTGTGTCTTATTCTTACTAAATTAGAAATTCTGGGAGAGCAGGATCATGTGTATCTCTTTGATCCTTTTGTTCTCAGTTCTAAGCAGTTGTCTTGCACCTAATAGATACTCAATAAATGCTAGATGGATCTAAATCTCACATTCTGAAATTGTTCCAAAAACTAATCCCCAGTGTATTTTTATTCACTCTGACTTTAAATTATAGTTCATAAAGAACTTAAATATAGATTGTGGCTAAATCAAAACAACAGTAATGGAGAATCAGATCCCTCAAAAAGGATGAAATCATGGTGAAAGAAAGGAATATCATAAGAGTGATAAAGTTGACAGAGATACATGTTGCTACTTAAACATCTAAGGTTCTGACTGCCAAGGCCTATGTCTATTTATTTCTCATTTCTTTCTCGAAAGCTAACATTTAGTTTGTTCTTAACGTTTTGCCTTGAAACCAAATGCTGATTTTCTAGATAACTTTAAATGTGATTATTGATCTTATCAAACTGGACTATATTCTGCCCTTTCAGAAGCATGTTGAGAAATTACTCAATGTCTGTATGTCTTGTCTGCTTAGAAAATAGACATGACAACTAAACTTAAAAAAAAATTGGATGGGTCCTCCTGGGCTTTTTAGGTCCCTCTGGCCAAACTGGGTTCATTTGTAATGGAGATTTCGTACCAAGCTTTAATCCCCTCTGCAAGAAAAATAACCTTGGAGCATCCAGGTTGAGTAGTGGTTTTAGTACAAATTTTGTCAATGTTCCTTGGAGTTTGTTTAAGAAACCATGAAGTACAGCAGTAAACTCTAAAGATAGAATTATTTTTCTAAGAAAATTCACTATAGAAGGAGAACAAGCTCTCACAGGATAGGATGTGGGTGTTTTAAATGAAATTCAGGACACAAAAGGCAACAAAAAGTATTGGCATGAAAAAGTGGTAGACTCACAAAAATTAACTAAAAATGGGTTAATAACTTAAATGTACAACCTAAAACAATGAAATTCCTAGAAAAAACTTAGGAGAAAAACTCCATGACAGGGGTCTTGGCAATAATTTCTGGATATGACACCTAAAGTACAAACATCAAAATAAAAATAAATAAACAAGTAGCACTACAACAAACTAAAAGTCCCAAACAGAAAAAAAAATCAACAAAATGAAAAAAAAGCTATAGAATCAGGAAAAAATTATATCATATATGTAATAAGAGGTTAATAACCAAAATATATAAAGAACTCTTACACTTAATGGCTAATAATAATAATAATAATAATCCAATCCAAAAATGGGCAGAAGGCCTGAATGAACAGTCTTCCAAAAAAGATATACAAATGTCTAGCAAGTATGTAAAAGGTGCTCAAAATCACCAATTATTACAGATACGCAAGTTAAAACATCAATGAGGGGTGCCTGGTTGGTTCATCTGGTAGAGTGTGTGACTCTTGATCTCTAGGTTGTCAGTTTGAGGCCCATATTGGGTTTGGAGATCACTAAAAAAATAAATAAACTTATAAAAAAACACACAATGAGATATCACCTCACCCTGCTAACCTGCTAGAATGGCCATTATAACAAAGATAAGAGATAATAAATGCTAGTGAGAATGTGGAGAAAGGAGGACCCTTGTGCACTGTTGGTGGGAATGCACACTGTGACAGCCATTGTGGAAGACAGTATGAAGGATCCTCAAAAAATTAAAATAGAATAACCAAATACAGCAATTTCACTTCTGGGAATTTATCCAAAAGAAATAAAACCAAAACATACCTGCACCCTGGTGTTCATAATAGCATTATTTACAATAGCCAAGACACAGAAATAATCTAAGTATCCAGAGATGGATAAATGGGTAAAGAAGTTGTGGTATACATATATATAGATAGATAGATCAGATTGTTCCATAGATCAGATTGCTCATTCATATCCTAGTATATATAAAGAGAATACTAGAAGATCATGTCTCTGAGCTCCTTATTCTCTTTTCATTCCCTGTAGTCCTATTTCACTAGCACATGTTCTAATTGTTGACTTTAATTCAGCACCCACTGGTTGGGATGAGCAGGCATTTTTCTCATTAGGAGTCAAGTCTGGTGTTGGAATCTTACAGAGGTCTGACAAGGTGGCTTCTTATCTCATGAGCCAATAGTATAAACTGTCAGCCATCTCTTGGGGTCAGGAAACCCAGCATCCTCATCTCTAAGCTCCATCATTGCTTTCAATGTTCCTGTGGCCCCAACTGGGGTTGGGGAAGCCTATCCAATTCTATACAAGGTCTTCAACATAGCTCAAAGCTTTAGCCACACAAAATCACTGCAACTCTGAATTCTGCTTATCTCAGGAGAGATATGTAGCCAGTCTGGGAACTTAGGAGTAGAGTTAAAGAGGAGGAGAAGAAACATCTCCATTTCCCAGAACCTCTGTAGATTCTCAAATCTTCAACTAGGTGGACTTTAGACACTCGTTTTGAAAAAATTTTGTTGTTAAAAAGAATATTATAAATTATAATACTAGTATGAATTAACCAAATATCATTCAGAAATTAGAATTACTTCCTGATTATTTCCTATTCTGCCACTAAGTGATTGACTATATGATCATAGCAACAACGGGCATCCCCCTGTACCAATTTCCTCTTTATATATTAAGGAGATTGGAGTATAAGATCACTAAAATCTCTTTTAAGACTCTATAAAGCGATATTCTAGCATTCTTTGCAAAGGTAGAACTTTTTAGCTAGCTATAATCCCTTAGAATCTGATTGCAAGCTTGTTTTCTGGCTGTGTCTTTCTGACTTCTCTGAGTAATCCTCTACTTCAGTAAAACTGGCAGATGGTAACTCTACTTCACAGGATTTGCACACATTTTACTCTTCTTAGAATTTCTTTGTCTCCTGTTTCTTTGGAGCATGTTCTGTCAGGAAAAGGGAGTCTTCCACAGGCACTGAGAGTCCATGCTTATTATTGCGGAGTGTGCCAAACTTCAAAGACAATGCAATTTACAACATGCATAACATTCATCTGGGCCCATTGCCTGTCCTTATGGGACTTAAGGCAGGGGGGAGCAGGATGCTTCTTTCTTTTGCTATGATATTTCAACTGTCTTGCTCTTATCCATTGCCTAAACATATATGGAGTGGCAGCAGGTTTACACCTTACCATCCTCTATGAGACTGGAGTTTTTCCCTTACATGCACACTCACAAAGATCGAAGGAAACTTCTATTTCCACCACAAATACCCAAAGATTCAAAGACTTCTCCATCATCTTCTGAACATCTATGTGTTAAAATTGAAAAGAGTTGCACTACAAGGAAATTAGGGAAACTGGGGAAAATTACCATGGCTACAGTTCTAATCCTAATTTTGAAAATGCAGTATTACGACCTTGTTATAAAGTTGATTAGGTACAGGGAAAACGACTCCAGTAAACCAAACTCACAACTGACTGCTTTACAAAGGGGGACCCAATTTGTTCATTTTAAGTAAGAAACATAACTGTGACATTCATCTGGAATGTATATGTCGGTATGACAAAGCATTCTCTCACCACAGGCAGATCTATTTGCAAATTAAGTTACAGTCATCTGGTTGCTTGGTGAGCATAGAATCAGAGTAAGGGAGTTGGTTAAGCAAGGACGATATTTATGGGTAGAATTAGAGTAGGAATGTTTATGGCCCCTTCTCACTTTACAGATTTACCCACCACAGAAAAGGACAAACGAAGTTCTTGGTGTAGGGCAACATTCGCCAGAGAGCACTTTTCTTTTCATGTTCCATTGTTGCCCATCCATCTACTTCTACCTGGGTGCTTCCTCTTTACTGAAGCTTTAGAAATAAGACCTTAAGTTTAAATGTAGTGGGGATAGACTTGATATTTGTTGCCTTAAAACCTCAAGAGCTTCCCAGATATAATCTGGCCCTTGTACACAGTAGGGAAAGAAAGACCAAAGAAAGAGGCAGACTACTCCAGATTGATAGGTGGCAGGTTTAATACGCAAGGGAACTTACGTAAGAGGTTTGTCTTGGATAGCCACAAAACAAGAAGGTATCTGGTCCAAATCCTAAGAATTTATAAAGTTTTGACCCTTAAACAACATGGAGATTGGGGATGTCAACCACCAATGCGATGGAAAACCCACATATAACTTTTAACTTCCCCAGAACTTTACTAATAGCTTACTGTTGACTAGAAGCCTTATTGATAACATGAACAGTCATTAACATATAGTTTGTATTTTATAAGTATTATATACTGGATTCTTACAACAAAATAAGCTATATAAAGGAAAATGTTATTAGGAAAATAATAAAAGAGAGAAAATACATTTATGGTATTATATTATATTTATTGAAAATAATCCTTATATATGTTGGACCAGTATACTTCAAACCCACATTGTTCAAGGGTCAACTCTATCGAGGCCTTCACTGGATTCAGTAATATATACTATCCAGATGGTCACAAAACATTATACTCTCAAGTCTGAATCCTTGAAAACAGCTCCAGCTTTATCAAAGTACATTTGGCTTCAGTATCAATCAAAGCCATTACCTTATATTTATTTCTTGGAGAAGTACTGAGCTCAGCATAAGGCCTCCAATCTCTTCCAATGGCCCTCATCTGGAGACAATCCTGGCCTGCATCTTATACCTGGGGCACAGGAGATACCCATCCCAAATAATACTCTGTTATATCAGGCAGAGCATCAAGGATGGTAGAGGTAAATGAGCCATATCTGCATGGTTGTTCAGGTTTTATGGCTTTCCATAAGCAGACCAACACAGCACTGGGCAATGGTTTATCTTTTCAGGTAGGGTCCCAGCAGCAATGAAATCAAACCACATTAGCTTCCAGTTATTTTTACTAGACTTTTTACAACTAATTGGGATAGCCTTTTGGCTTTTTAAATTTTCTCTTTGTCTTGGGTCTTTCCCATAGCCCATACTCATCCCTGAGATTTGTCAGTTTCTCCCAGATCAACAATAGATTGTCAAACATCATAAATGTCCCACAACTAGGCTCAACATGGATATCAGTGTCCCTTACCAAGTCTTGTGGATGCACTGGAATACCTTGGCTTTCATTTATGCAGTGAATGTGGACTGGACAGAGTCCTCAGAAACAGGGACATAGATTGCCTGTCTCATTCCTAATTGCTTAAGAATTTATTGTATGTCCTCTATAGATTTCCAAGGACCTCAGTGATACCTTGCTCAAGGAGTTTCCCCTCATTGGACCAATCCTCCGTGAAGGATAAAATAATCCAATCTGGAAGGGAGTGAGTACTTTGAATTCCCCAAAAGCCATGAAGCTGCTGCTGAAAGGCAAGATGTGTCACTCATTTTTTCTGTTTCCTGCCTGGTCAGAGAAATGTCATCCCACTTCCATAGCTGTACCAACCATGCATGGATACTGTCCCTGGTCTTTTACTGGAACTTGGCAGCTGTATAAATAAACTTAGTGGGAGTATATTCTCCCATCATTAACATTTCCTGAACTGGGGGCTGGTCTGCTGGTCAGGATTGATTTTGCTGTCATTTTATTTTACTTATTGGGGTCAGATGGCACAGGGTATTTTGTTTGTTTTGTTGTCAATGGCCATAACATCTTCCTCTTTGTTCTTATATTCCCAGGATTCCCCCTCTTTTATTTTTTAAAAAATTTAAGTCCATTTATTAATTTTGAGAGAGACAGAGACAGCATGAGTATGGAGGGGCAAGGGAAGATGGAGAGAGAGATTCCCAAGCAGGGTAGATATACCAGCATAGAACTCGATGCGGGGCTTGAACTCACAAAACCACAAGATCATGACCTGAGCTGAAATCAAGAGTGAGACACTGAATCGACTGAGCCACCCAGGCACCCCATGGAATTCCACGTCTTAATGTCCCAATCAGGCTTTGTTACACGTGCTTCAACCTTAATCTGTGGCAGCATGCACACTCTTTGCTTGTCAAAATGGCATGCTAAAGTCTCCAGCTTACCCTGCTCTCCCACCTTGCCTGCCAGCCTCAAGCTAGCAGAGTAATGGACACCTTCACATCCTTCTCCAAACTCAGCTCTTCTAACTTTCTAACCCAAGCTTTAACCTCTAGTTGGGCATTAGCAGCCCACTGAACTTCCCACAGGAGAGGCCAGCCCACTGTGGAGCAATGCATTTCACTTCTTTGTCACAGTGCACTATTCACATCCCTCAAACAAGTGCATTACCAGTCAGCATTTTGGGAGTGTTGATGTGCTTACACAGCAATCCACAAGCATCTAACATACAGGCCACCATTCCTCACATGGAGGTTGATGGCCAGCTGGGGATTTTCCCCATAGATGCCTCTTTCCCAATGCCCATTTCTTCAGTCTCCTGGCTGTTGAGCTGCCAACTGTTGGTTCAAAACCTCAGGAGCTTCCTAAGTGAAAACTGAAACTGGCCCCCATAACACAGAGGGCAGAGAGAGGCAGAAGAAAGAGACAGGCCACTCCATACTGGTAGGTGGCAAGTTTAATAAGCAATAAGGCTTGAGCAGCCACAAGATTAGATGTCTACACCCACCAGTCAAATCTTAAAATTTTCTCTAAAGATCTTAACTAGGTTCAGTCTTGTGTATGTCCAGGTGGTCACAGCAACACCTTACTCTCTCTAGGCTGCATCATTGAAAATGGACTCTTTTCCTCTATCTAATCTATCTCTGTATGAAGTTTAATTCAAATAAGAGCACAAAAGGTAAGGGAGTGTACAGTAAAGTTACTGAGGCACCCTTTCACCATAACACAATGTAAGAAATTATAATTATTTTTAAAGTATGTACCAAATTTTAACCTCCATGGTTCTATGGCATCAAGCCAGAGACCTAAGATCAGGCATGAGAAGCCTACCATTTAGGATTCTTCAGTGCTGGATGCAGAAGATAGGGGTATATTTGGGAGAATACTTCCTAATGCTTACCCTCAAATATCAAATTATTCATTATAGTCTTTCCTTTCAGTGTCTGGAGGTGTTTTTTGTGTCCTCTGCCATAATTTTTATTAATAACTAACTTAGCACTTTCTGCCTAATGATATTACCTCATTAATATTTTTTGAAGAGAAATAAGGCCAACAGAACACTGGCATGGGGAAGAGATTAAATGGATGTGAGAGTTCAGGGAATAAGAAGGTGGTATCTGTACCTCCTAAGGAAAGTCCATAGGAAGGCTGACAGTTTGTTATTTCTGGGTCCCAGGACAGATAAGGGGGAGTCAGAAGACAAATAACACTAGAAAGGACAGACAAGGGAGGCACCAAAACCCTTAGAGGGTCAGGACCATTGCCCCATGTTCACCAGTCAGGATAGCTCCCCTAAGATTAGAGGACTAGAGAAACTAAGTCCCAAACTTCACCTGATTCTACTAGCCTCAAGCCATCCCCTCTTCAAAACAGGACTGAACTGTGTAAAAAAAAAAAAAAAAAAAAAGTGTAGGAGCCACCAACCCAAGAAATGCTTCAGCTCCAGTGCCACAAAGGTAGCCTGCACATACACAAACACTCTGACCTCAGCATCCCAGCCACAGACAACCTAATTGCCTTTTCAATGCCCGAGAATGATCTTCCTGAGGCATGGGACCAGGACTCACACACATCTTCTCTTCACTTTACAGAAAAGACTGTATCTCCAAATAGACTCCTTCTAAATAGGTCCACCATCTCTAACACCAATCCATCCCTTGCTCTACACCTCTACTCACTTCCTGTTCATATTCTTCATAGCACACACCACAACTGAAAAATTCATACTGTCTTCTTGATATGCTTGGAAGCTCTGTATAGACAGTAACTGTATTTATTTACCATGCTTATTCAGCATCAAGGACAATATCAAGCAAAAATAGTATAGACATCATAAAGACTTGTGAAATAAATAAATGAATGTTGATTAGCTAATGCCAGGATAGAAAATGTTGGAGCTGATTATTGTGTCATCCCTTTAATTCAGGATAGGAACTAATCTTCAAAATCCATATCTGAGCTTGGCACTTGGAACAAATAAAGGCTGGAGTAATCCTGTTTCGTGATGCCTAAAGGATAATTGAGAAATGGGGGTAGTCAAAGGGACTGAGTACATTTGTTGATTAGAAATGGAATCGGTTAAGTGTCTGATTTCGGGTCAGGTCACGATCTCACAGTTTGTGAGTTCTAGCGGTTTGTGAGTTCAAACCCTGTGTTGGGTTATGTGCTGACAGCTGGAGCCTGGAGCTGCTTTGGATTCTGTGTCTCCCTCTCTCTCTGCCTGCCCCCTTTCAAAAATAAATAAAGATTAATTTTAAAAAATTGAATAGAAAAAATGATGGAAAATTAGCTATTGCAGTAATCCTCTTTCATTCAATTTTTATCTCAGAGTGCTTTAGAATATGTATCCTGTTTTTAGTTTTTAAATGCGTAATTTACACAGCTTCAAAAGAGTAATTGGCAACATATGAATATGCATGTGCATACTTATGATATTGCATCCATCAGTACAATATAACCTTTCCTCCTGGCTTTCAAATGTATACCTTTGCACCTTAGAATAATGAGTCTACATGGATTGGTGTCAAACAAATGACTCTACCATTCTTTATTAGTTTCCCTGTTGTAGTCCTTTATGCCAAGAACAAAGACCATTTTTAAAGGTTGTTTTTATAGAATGCTTCCTCAGGTAATACAAAAAAAAAAGAGAAGAAGAAAGGGTTTGCTTCTGAATAAGACTACATATACTAGATTAAATCTTTTGAGGCAATACTGTCAACAGTAAAACAATACCTTTAATGTATTCCATTCAAGTCTCTGAGTTTCTCAGATTGACCTGTCAACCACTCAAACTTTTTACCCTATAAGTGAAAGTTAGCCCTCTTACATCATGAAATCAGTCATCTGAGTCTCCCTTACACTAAATTCATTTGCTAATTTTTTTTTCCTGTTTACTTCTGTTTATCAACTCACACTCATCTGACTCTATACCTTCTGCTTTCAATATACTCAGGTCATTCCTCCCAGAATTAATGTTGATTGAGAATGTACATGTTTAGTATACATAGTCTTATTAATCCTTAAAGCAACTCTATGAATATTGTATCAGAATTCTCAAGTTGCCAGCAATGGAAACCAGCTCTGACTAAATTAAGCAAAAGGAATTTTAGGGAAAGTATACTGAAATTCTCAGCATCATTGGGAAGGACAAAATCCAAGCTAAGAAATGAGCAGAAGCTGAGATATTTCTAGAAAGCTAGGAATAAAAAACTACAGCAATAATTTGTGGTCATAACACTGATACCAAAATAAATGAGTAAATGCTTATGCTGGCATGTTGCTAACTATGTACCAAATGCCATTATTTTACATAACACATACGCACATATCACGATTTATAATAAATATCATTTTTCTCTGTTTGTTATCTCTCTCTCAAAGTGTGAAATCTCCATGAAGGCAGAAACAATGTTTTGTTAACTGATACATACCTAATACCAAGCACAGTAGCTGGCACTAGATGAAATAGGTACCATTATCATTCTCATCTCATACATGAGGAAACTGAGGCAGAGGCAAGCTAAATATATCCCAAAGCCACACAGTTGGTAAGTGATAGATTCAGGATTCACTTGTCTCTAGAACACTTGTCTCTAAAATCTGTGCCCTTAATCACCATCATACAGATTCCATCCATTTTAGTCTTTTTATTCTTGTGGTCAAGATTAGCTTCCAAAGGGCCCGTCTAGCTGGTATTCATCGGGTCACATACGTGCCCATCACCTAAGGAAGAGGGGGCCCATGATTATCAAGAACCTAAACTCAATTCACTGAGGAAGTAGTAATTCCTTCAGAATAAATCAAGGTATTGCAAGGAAAATAAAGTGAGAAGTCAAAGAACAACAAACATCTCATAATGACTTTCAGGGAAACTATTATCATCCCTATTTTAAAGATGAGGAAACTGAGGCATGAATATAAATCATAATGTTTTATTCTTATAGAAAATAAACTGACAGTATTAGGGTAAGTGGTATCCCCCCAAAATTCATATGTACCCAGAATATGTGCATATGACTTTATTTGGAAATAAAGTCTTTTAGATGTAATCAAGTTTGGATAAGGTCACACTGGATTAGGGTGGTCTCTAATCCAATGATTGGTGTCCTTACAAGAAGGAAGAAATGTGGATTCAGACACACAGAGTGGGTGTCTGCCATGTGATAATGGGAGCAATGATTGGAATGATCTGTCTGCAAGCCGAGGAATACAAGGATTGCTGGGCCTACCAGAAGCTAAGTAAAAATAAGGAAAAACCCTCCTTAGAGCCTTCAGAGAGAGCATGGTCCTGCCCACATCTTGATTTCAGACTTCTGATCTCTAGAACTGTGAGAAAATAATTTCCCTTGTTTTATGCTACCTAGTTTATGGCAGCCTTTGGAAACTGTTACACTCAGGCTCAAAAAAATTAACTTATCTTAAATAACAGAACTCATGAGAGGAATATACTGTATTATATAATGTTTTTTGACCCTTTCGCCTTTCTTCCAGCCCTCATGCCCTCACTATACCTCTAACCCTCAACTACCAAGTTCTCCCCCAGATTGTCTAATCCATCCCCCACTCCTACCAAAAAAGAAATAATGTTGACACTTATTCCTCCTATAATCTTGATCACTAATCTCCCTCTGGCCAAAATGAGCCTAAGTAGTATCTCATTGCTTCCCATCCTACTCAACTTTGTGATAACAAGATAAACTAGTATACTGATTCAGAAATAGTTAGAGCACAGTAATTTAACATTTCCATTTAAAACAGCTATATGAAGACACTGGCAACATGATCATAGGGGATGAAGAATGGGAAGGTATCTGAAAACATTCTATCCTTTGATTCATACCTATGTGTCTAACAACTCTGCTCTCTTCTTCTAAAAGTATTAACATTTGGCCTCTTAAGCACTTTGAATCACTATTCCTTCTTTTAAAACTCTAATCTCCTGGGGTGGGGGGGGCAGGGAACTTTAGCTTTCTGAAACTAGCCACTTTGATTTATCTTCATTATTATAACCTAAGGACTTCCACCATGCTAAGCCAAAAAAAATCTGATTTCTGTTCCCCTTATATCAGTAGGAAATTACTGATCTTCAAATAAGCCAAAGATCCATCTTACAAACAGGATGCTATTTAATATTTAGCAAAAGAGAAGGGAATGGAACAGTTGTTCACTCAACCAACTAGTAATGTCTCCCCTATGCCTCTATGTGGCAGGTATACTTCTTAGCACTTTATACTCATTAACTCACTTAGTCTTCATAAAAACTTAAAAGGTGAATATCATTATCACTATCACTTTATATATGAGAAAACAGAAGCATAGACAGCCTTGTGTATTAATTTTCTAGGGCTGCCATAAGAAACCACCACAACTAGATGGCTTAACAGAAATTTAGTGTCTCACAGTCCTGGAGGCTAAAGTTCTAAATCAAGGTGTCAGAAGGATTGGTTCCTTTTGAGGGTTGTGAGGATGACTCTACCCCATACCTCTCTCCTGCCTTCTGGTAGTTTGCTGGCAATCTTTGGTGTTCCTTGGCTTATAGATGCATCACCCCATTTTCTGCTTGCATTTTCACATGATTTTGTCATTGTTATTCATGTTTAAGCATTGTACTTATCTTGGATTTGTGAACTATGAATGCTGATGTGGGTTGGTATAATCAGAAACATTCAAATAAACAATGTGGGAAAAGTATGTGAATAAAGTTATCTTGTGTAAAAAGTAGAAAAAGAAAAAGATTATAAATTGTGTGTGGCCTCAGTTCCTTAAAAGTGCTTTGAACATAGCTAAATGAATATTTTATATAACATATTCAGTCTCATTTTGACAGCATACAATTAATTGTACAATTTATGTTTACTATTTCTTGTTTCAGTTATACAGTTTAGAAAAGTTCATGTCCTTTTGAACCACAGCATTTCCTCTGCCTTCTTGTATATCATATTTGCAACAAACTACATCTTTCAGTTACAGTGAAGAACATAAAAGATAGATGGAAAGGACCCACTTAGAAAAAAAAAATTAAATGTGATGACCATTTGGTGAAATTACTGAAATGAAAATAATAGGCTTCCATTTCCAAAGTAATAAAATCAATTTTCCTAGACTACCCACTTGCTCCATTGTAGACGTTAGAAATAATAAAAGGTTGTCAGTCCTTAGAAATAAGAAGTGATAATTCACTTCTAACAAGTAGACTCACCACACTTTCTTTACATCTTCTGACAGTCTTGACTGCAGCAAGAACCTCTAAAGTAATGATTATCTATAAAACAATAGACAAGTTACTAGGTTAAGTAAATGCATAACCTTTAGCAAAAGAAGGAATACATCAGAACAAAGTTTACTCTTAAGCTTTTCCCCAATATTATTAAATTGACCTGATGACTAGATTCACTTTAAAATTATTACAACTAGAATTAATCTAGAAACCTAACTTAGGAGATTTGAAGAAAAAGTCATCATGTTAGCTTGTATCTTATTGATGTATATCAGTAAGTAAAAATTTTTAAATTGCACAGCACACAACAAAGTAAGGGAATAAGGAGTGTTAAATAGAATGTAGTATTCATAATTTTATGTTAATAATCTCCCTTATATTATTTAAATAATTCAGATACTTATTTTAGATTGCTACATGGGGAAACTGAGGCAAAAAACAAATGTGAGAGGCTAAATCTGTATTGGCCACAGAATCTCTTTTTCCTTAGGATGAGTTTTAATTTATTGCAGAAGATGCCTGGCAGGCCTGCCCCCATCAAATCTGTCAGAATTGCAATGGAAAAACAGTTTGGACTCAATATAGGAGGGACATCTGTACCGCATGTATCCTCTATAGTGTCTTGCTTGAAATAGAAGACACATGCTAAGCTTAAGAGACAATCTTGGCAGGCCATGAGACAGTTCTAGGGTAAATTAGCCTTTAGTTATTATAGCATGCAACTAGAGGAGCTAAGAAGGAACGATAGCACCTGCCTTTAGGTAAATCTATAGGAACAGAATAAAGATAGGTGGTTTTCTAGGACTGGAGTGGGAATGGGGATTACCTGTTAAAGGGAGGAAGGATCTTATTGGAGTGATGGAAGTGTTTTAAATGTTCATGACTGAACAACACAGTAAAATTACTAATTCAAAATCATTGAATTGTACACTCCAAATGAGTGAATTTTATGGATGCAGATTATACCTCAATAGAGCTTTTTTTTTAAAGAAGCTTTTAAGATAAACCATGATGCCTCTGGGCCTACATCAAATTTCTACACAGCTGTGGTTCCAGGAAGTTTCTAAGCTAAAGTATGAGAAATGATATTGTGACTATTCTTTTCCTCCAACATTCAGGAGACTAACTAATATCTAATTCAAGTCACTAAAATACCATCAATAGCTCATATCCCTAAAATCTCTTTTCCTTCTTTTTTGATAAAAAATATCCAATTAATAAGGGCACCTGGGTGGCTCAATGGGTTAAGCATCTGACTCTTGAATTTGGCTCAGGTCATGATGCCAAGATTCATGAGTTTGGGCCCCACCTCAGGTTCTGCACTGACAAGGATGAGCCTGTTTAAGATTCTCTCTTTCCTCTCTCTCTCTGCCCCTCCCCTGCTCTTGTCCACATGAGCTCTCTCTCTCTCAAAATAATAAAGTAAACATTTTATTTTTTTTTAATGTTTTATTTATTTTTAGGAGAGAGAGAGACAGCGTGAGCAGGGGAGGGTCAGAGAGAGAGGGAGTCACAGACTCTGAAACAGGCTCCATGCTCTGAGCTGGCAGTCAGCACAGAGCCCGACGCGGGGCTCGAACCCACTAACCGTGAGATCATGACCCGAGCGAAAGTCGGACGCTTAACCGACTAAGCCACCCAGGTGCCCCTAAAATAAACATTTTAAAAAGAATATCCAATTGGGGCGCCTGGGTGGCTCAGTCGGTTAAGCGTCCGACTTCAGCTCAGGTCATGATCTCACAGTTCCTGGGTTCGAGCCCCGCATCAGGCTCTGTGCTGTCAGCTAGCTCAGAGCCTGGAGCCTGTTTCAGATTCTGTATCTCCCCCTCTCTCTGACCCTCCCCTGCTCACGCTGTCTGTCTCTCTCAGAAACAAATAAAAAACATGTAAAAATTTTTAAAAAAGAATATTCAATCAAAACAATATAAGTTTTAATTTATCTATAAAAATTCTCATTCAGATTCTAAATATTATGATGGTAGTGACCCAAACTTGTTTTCCCATGAAGGTTCAAAAAAAAAAAAAAAAAAAAAAAAAAAAAAAAAAAAAAAAAAAAAAAAAAAAAAGGAAATTGGTTTGCACCATCAATCCAGATCCATCATTCCTAATGCAGTTAAGAGGCAGTGCACACTGACAGCAATCCCTGATACAGAAGGACCTAATATCCCAAGCCAAGGACTAGCAATCATGGTAGAACTGCTTGTTATCCTTGTTCCACACATACCCACCATCTCTAACCTAGGCTTGAGCTGTGAGACTATTAGAAAATTTGCCTTGATTTCTAAACAGCCAAAGAAAAACATATTGGTGTTTTTCTTTTCTTTCAGCAGAAAGTTAGGCATTATATACCTAGCTTTGGTGCCTGTTATAGACTGAATTGTGCCTCCTTATGTTATGGACTAAATGTTTGTGTCCTTCCAAAATTCATATGTTGAAGCCCTAACTCTCAATGTGGCTATATTTGCATATGGGGCCTCTAAGGAAGTAATTAAAGCTAAATGAGGCCATGAGGGAGGATCCTTAAAGTGATAAGATTGGTGTCTTTATAAAAAGAGACCCAGAGAATACCCTTGCTCTCTCCCGCCTCCACCCCTGCTCCAACCCAGTGAGGACACAGTGAGAAGGTAGCCATCTACAAGCCAGGTGGAGATCTCTCACCAGAAATCTATGTGGGTAGCACCTTGATCTTCGGCTTCCAGCCTCTAGAACTGTGAGAAATAAATGTCTGCTGTTCAAGTCTCCCATTCTTGGCATCTGTTACAATAGCCCTGGCAAACTAATGCAGTGTCTCCTCAGTTTTATTGGGTTATTTTTTTTCTATCTTGGGCAGGAGGGAAAGGTTTGAAACAAGGAGATATAAGATAAAATCCAAGATCAGACACTTTCAAATTTTTCCGACAACAGTCTTAAAACACTATTTTTGCAAGAATACCTCATTGTGTCTAGATCCTCCTTTTCACTTAACCTGCTGCAAGAAATCCCCTTCTGTGCCTGTCTTAGTCAGTTTGGGCTTCTATAACAAAATACTGAGTGGCTTATAAACAGAAATGTATTTCTTACAGTTCTGGAGGCAGGAAGTTTGAGGTCAGAGAGTGTGCCAGTATGGTCAGGTTCTGATGAGAGCTACCTCCCAGGTTGCAAACTGCTGACTTCTCATTAGACCCTCAGATGATGGGCAGATGACAAGGAAGTTCTTTGGGGCCTTTTTATTTATAAGGGCACTAACCCATTCATGAGGGCTTCATTCTCATGACCCAATTGCTTTGCAAAGGCTTTACCTCCTAACACCATCACACTGACATTAGGATTTCAACATATGAATTTTATGGGTACTCAAGCATTTAATCCATTGCAGTATCCTACTGTGACTTACCTCTGTACCTTCTCCACAGATCATTATCTTTCTATGCTTTTCTGACTCTGCTTTCCTCCTTACCCAGCTAAATCTCAGGGTCTATTATTTCAGGCATGCATGCACTATAATTGCAGTTTCCCTTGACATTCTCTCTTCTTTGACATTCTGTCTACCCTCTATTTCAGTTGTTCCCAACTCCAGTTGTTCTGCATGCCACAATTACCAGGAATGCTGCTTAAGAATGCAGATTGCCAATCCCAATCCAGATCTACTGATCCACCGATAGAAGCTCAGTGAGGGGTAAGGTCCTGGAATTTGGATTTTTCTAAAGATCCTCATGTTATTCTTATGCCAAGCATGATTTGGGAGCTATTAACAATTCTCTAACCATAATGACTCTAATGGTCATTTTTCCATCTTCTTAGCTGTGTAGCATTTCAACAGAGCATCACAATGCCACACTGGTTGGATCCTCAATGCGTCAAACCACTTAATTTTTTTTAATGTTTATCATTATTGAGAGACAGAGAGAGACAGAGCATGAGCATGGGAGGGGCAGAGAGAGGGAGAGACACAGAATCCAACGCAGGCTCCAGATTCTGAGCTGTGAGCACTGAGCCCAATGCAGGGCTCAAGCTCACAAGCTCAGATCATAAGCCGAAGTTGGACACTTAACCAACTGAGCCACCCAGGTGCCCCGATGCCTCAAACCACTTAATGAAATTTGGGCCTTCTGACTCCTCAAAACATTTTCAGTATAGTTTATTGACTTCCCTTTTAAGTTTTCCCAGTCAGTTAATTTTCCTTCTTCTAAGCTGTGTCTTATTCTTACACTACTTCCCTTGCTCACAGCAGGAAGCATTGTTGCCATGTTACTAAGAAAATATAGGCCAGCAGCTTTCAACTGTGGCTGCACATTCGGCTCACCTTGGGAGTGTTTAAAAATACTGGGGTCTGGGTTATACCCCTTAGAGGCCGTGATTTAATTGGCCTAACATGGAATCTACATATCAGTATTTTTTTTAACTCCCCAAGTGATTCTAATGTGCAGCCAATGATCTAGGCCATTTGACACCAATTATCTCAACTTCTAACAGCTCCCCCTAGTCTACACACACACACACACACACACACACCCCTCAACATTTTTTCTAACCTAACTTACACTTTCTCCTTTTCACAGAACACATGCCTATTCATTTTCAAGACTCCTTCAGGAACTCACTTTATACTTGTTCCCCATTCTCTTCTCTATCTTCAATCTCACTCTTATATGTATTTAAGCAATTTCCCCAATGGTTTCAAACATATATGAATCTCCCCTATCTTATACAAGTTCTACTACCACCAGCAACACAAAAATGACAGCATTTTCTTCATACATCCAAAGTCAAACCCCTCTAATAAGATCATGTATTCCCATTTTCTCCACTCATTCTCTGGTTCCTCTAATTTCCAGCTTCAGTCACTTCCCACCACACTCCAACCTAAATACAACCAACAGATTAACTTTCCAGGTATACATCTGACCATGTCACTGCTTTGTTCAAAAACTCCCCAACGAACACTTACTGCTTTCACTAGGAAAGATTTATTTGGCAGAGTTCAGGACATTGGAGATAGTAGGATACTGGAGATAATAGACACACAGATACCCATAAACAAAGTAAATAAGATTACATCCTCCAAGAATTCAGAGTGGTAAGGAAACTTGTACTTTGGTGACCATATAATTAATTCTACTTAAAAATTAAAGTTTTTAGTCTTTGGCCATTCTAGACCACTGATACTGGATTTATCCCTCCATCTTGATCTCTTAATGAAGCACTTATTATAAGGATAAGTCGGACAGTTAGAAAAGGCATTTGAATTTAAAACTCATTCCAAAGTCTTGCCACTTAGTACAAAGGAAAGGAAGTAACTAATTACAATTCTGAGGCTCCTTTCCAGAATGACTTGGAAGACAGTGAGGCAAAAGACACTCCACAAAATCAAGGCTGCTTTGAGAAGAAAGAATAGATCAAAACTGTAGAGCAGGTGAAAAAGGGAGGGATGAACCAAGAATCTGCAGAAATTGAAAGTTCCAGGGACTAGGTAAGTGGGGACCCCAGTTAGAGTTCACCTGAGTGGCAAAGTCAGTTGAGTGTCTAACTCCTGATTTCAGCTCAGGTCATGATCTCACAGTCATGAGAGTGAGTGCCACATCAAGCTCCACTCTGAGCTTAGAGCCTGCTTGGAATTCTCTCTCTCTCTTTCTCTCTCTGACTCTCCCCAACTTGTGCTCTCTCTGTCTCAAAATAAATAAATAAACTTTTTTTTTAAATTAGAAAGTGCATTTGTATACCTTATGGGTGTTTCAGATTATAAACAGTTTCTTCCCTAGTGCTAAATAACTGAAGATTGAGAAGTTTCTTTCTATTTTTCTGTGTGCATTTTAGATGGAATCGTAGCTAACACACTTACATCTTTTTTCTCGTCATTTTCATTTTTGAAGGAAAGATTCATATGTTGCAAGGACCATGAAACAAGGGAGAGAAAAACAACTCCATAGACAAGAACTTACTTTCAATACCTATTTAATGGGTCCATATTTCAATTTTGTTCTATCCTCTCAAATACATTTTATGGAACTGTTTTGTTATGTGTGAATGATGCTATAACTTCAGACAAGGAAATACATATCTTATTGTGTTTTATTTTACATAATTGAACCATCTACAATAGCATTGTTTCAGAAATAAAGACAAATGATTTAACTTTTTAATTAAGCTTTAAAGCCCTAATTAAATGCCTAAATTGCACAGAACCATTTCAATCTAAATTGTCTTTAGATTGCTGTGTGTGGATTTTCCTATTGCTTGGTGACTAAAAAAGAAAGTAACAGAGAGCTATAAATCAAATTCACACCTTGTAATTGGTACTGTTAATGCATCTTTCATTATCTAGCAAGACAAGAACAGAGAACATATAATGCTTAAGGTAAAACACAAACTAAGTCATTTTGGCTGCAAGTGCCTTTTGTCAGGGGCGAGATTTTGGGAGTCTATTGGGCAACATGTACCTATGTAAGTAGGGCCTGAAACACTTGTTAGGATATTACCAAATGGCTGTTTGGGTCTACCTGGGTCCAGGTGTGTTTTACAGTGTCTAAAGGTGTTTTTATTTTTTATTTTTTATTTTTTTTAAATGTTTTATTTATTTCTAGGAGAGAGAGAGACAGCGTGAGCAGGGGAGGGTCAGAGACAGAGGGAGTCACAGACCGAAACAGGCTCCAGGCTCTGAGCCGGCAGTCAGCACAGAGCCCGACGCGGGGCTCGAACCCACGAACCGTGAGATCATGACCTAAGTGAAAGTCAGACGCTTAACCGACTAAGCCACCCAGGCGCCCCTAAAGGTGTTTTTAAAAGATTGAATTTTGAGAACAGAATTAGTTAAGAAAATTAATGAACACACTTATTGAATATCTATTATATACCAGATACTATGTAGTCCTTTATGTAATTCTCACATTTAGCAGCATATCACTTGTGTGAAATAGAGAATTTTTTGTCTATTTAAGAAAACTGAAGTTTTGAAAGACTGGATAACTTATTGAAGGTGACTTAACTGGAAAGTGGCAGAACAGAGATTCAGACATATCCTCAAACCTAACTGTGCATTAAAACATTAACTGCAGGAGAAATACAAATTAAAACCATAGGGAGATGCCACTACACACCTATTAGAATTGAAAACAAATTTTAAATAGGGACAGTACCAAGTGATGGCAAGGACATAGGACAACTAAAACTCTTACATGTTGCTGGGGCCAAAGGAAGGGTGAAAAATGGCACAGCCAATTCAGAAAATAGTTGGGCATATTTTTATAATGTTAAATCTACATTTAGATCCAGCAGTTTCATCCCTAAGTATTTACCCAACCAAATAAAACTTATGTTCACACAAAGTTCCATACAGAAATGCTTACAGCACCTTTACTCACAATCACCAAAAACTGGAAACACCTTCAACTTGATGAATAGAATACAACACAGCAGTAAGAAAGAATGAACTACTAATACATGTCACAAAATGGATAAATCACAAGTACATTATGTTAAGTGAAAGAAACCAGGCTATGTATTTATTATTTCTTTTATATGACATTCTGGAAGAGGCAAAACTATAGGGACAAACAATAAATCAGTGGTTGCCAGAAGTTAGGTATGTGGGGTGGAGTTAACTATAAAAGGACATGGGAAAATTTGAGAGTGAAAAAAACTATTCTATATCTTGACTTCATGGGAAAGGAAGAGTGTTGAATCTGAACTGTTTAAGCACTCCAAATGTTTCTAATGTACAGCCAAATTTGGAAAGTTTGCACTAAAGCAATGGTTTTTCAACTGTGTTTTTCCCTCACTTTGGTGTGTCATAATTGGGCATGTGTAGTATATCACAATTAATGTGTTACTAATAACAATCTAAGAAGTTTATAGTTGATATTTTAATACTTAAATTAGAACTGACTCAAAGTTATTTCCAAAATAATGTCTTTTTCTTTTTTCTTTTTCTTCCTTTTCTTTCTTACTTGCCTATAAAAAGCTATTTTCAGTAGAAGAGAAAGAAAAAGGTGGAGCTATAGCTAGCAACCATAACCCAAGAAATCTGGATCTAATGTGCATGCTAGCAACCACTATGCTGTGCAGAATTGCCCTTCCCACGGGTACTGGGTGATAAGATCTAAATCTGCAACATTACATACAATAATAACTAGCTATTCACAATCAGAAAGAGCTTTTTTAAACCTTCTCATTTTCTTTTATCCGGATTATGTGTGTTTCGCAAAAACAATGAAATGTAAATATAGTGGGATGGAACATGAAGCATTCTTATCTAGATGTGTGTGTGGGAATGTGTGGTATGTAAGATATGTCTGTATATATTGTATGCGGGGAGAAGTGTGTGTAGTGTATATGGAATGTGTGTGTGTGTGTGTGTGTGTATGTGTGTGCATGTGTGTTAAGGTGAGAATTACTATATCTCTTTTGAAAATAGGAAATACCAATTTTTCTATTTCAATTGTACTCACTTTTAACCCCTGGACAATTTACTGAACAAAACTATGACTGAAATTTGAAACAAAGAAAATAGCTTAAAAAAACTTTTCAAAAAACACGAAGACAGAAACAGGTTGCTAAAATAAGCTGAAATGGAAATATAAATCAAAACTAGACATTTTCCAATTATACTAAGGAAAAATATTTTATTTTTTATGTTTATTTTTGAAAGAGAGAGAGTGAGCAGGGGAGGGGCAAAGAGAGAGGTAGACACGGAATCTGAAGCAGGCTACAGGCTCTAAGCCATTAGCACAGAGCCCGATGTGGGAATCAAACACATGAACCACAAAATCATGACCTGAGCAGAAGTCAGATGTTTAACTGACTGAGCCACCTTGGTGCCCCAGGAAAAAGATTTTAAATTCACAGCTGAAAAAATAGAGAGCCCTCCCTGAACAGAGTATTCAAACCTTATTATGTATAAGAATCATCAAAAAAGCCTATTTGTAGTGTATGCTGTGGTGTGTTGCCCAGATTCCACCTTCTGGATAGATGCACTCATACTTCCGGCTGCTAGGAGTATTGGCTGTTGATAAATGACAGCTGAGTCTCTCTCCAGGTGTCAGTTAGCTGACTCAAGGTTATATCCTTGGATGTTAGCAAATGGCAATAAGCTAATGCAATCTCAAAAAGTGGTAGTTTCAACTGAGCTGCTTTGCCAAATGTGGTATTTCTGCTTCAGCAGATCAGCATAGCCCCATGGGCATTGTATGTTGTCCTTGATCTGACCAATGCTATTTTCCATTCCCATCCAAAAGAAGGATCAGAAGTGCTCTACATTCTCATGAGATGAGCAATGAAATACATTTATAGTGGTGCCCAAAGGTCATGTTAATTCTACCACTCTCTGCCATGATATAATTTAAAGACTCCTGGATCATTTGAACATTCCACAGAATGTTTAATTGGTATGCTACAGTCAGGAGATCATGGTAATCAAACCAGATGACCAAGAAGTGGGAAGTATAATAGAGGTATTGGTAAGAATCATGCACTTCAAGATAAGAAAGATAAACTCTATGAAGATTTAGGGGCCCACATCCTTGATATTGGGGGCATGGGGGGAATTCCAGTGTTCTTGGGCATGCTGATACATTGCCTCAAGGATAAATGAAAAACTGGGGTCCTTGGGTAGCTCAGTTAGTTAAATATTGACTTGATTTTGGCTCAGGTCATGATCTTACAGTTTGTGAGCTCCAGCCCCATGTTGGGCTCTGTGCTGACAGCACAGAGACTGCTTGGGATTCTCTTTCTCTCTCCTGTTCTCTCTATCTCTCTCAAAAATAAATAAATGAACTTTGAAAAAAAGAATAAAGGAAAAATTATTATACCTCAGAACTTCCATCACCAGATAAGAAACTCAATCATCTGTCAGGCCTTTGAATGTTCTAGGTAGAGCATATTCCACACTTAGAAATACTGTTTTAATCCATTTTCCAAGTACTACAGAGGTATACAGCTCTGGATTTGGCGCAGAGTGAGAAACAGCTCTGCATTAAGTCCAGGCTATCATACAAACAGTTCTGCTATTCTTGCCACAGTTCTTGGCAGATCCTGTGGGACAAGAGGCATCTATAGTGGGAAAAGATGCTTTGTGAAGCTTATAGCAATCTCCAATAGGACAATCACAATAAAAATCTTCTAGGAATCTTGCCGTGTCATCTTCAGCAAAGATCTATACATCTTTTAAAACATCTGGCATGCTGCTGAACTCTAGGGAAAATGTACTCTCTGATCTTGGAAGATCAAAAGGCCATGGAGCTAGAGCTGTCTATCATAAGTTGCATACAGTCAGATATACCAAGTCATAAGTAGACACAATAGCAATATATCATAAGGGGTAACAACAAATCTAGAGAGCATATTGAACATGGGTAAGGCCAGAAGGTGTCAATAAATACACAAACAGTGGTCCAGACTTCCATGTGATCAACCACTATTCTATTTGTGCCTTTCTAACAGCTCATACTAATGACAATGGGGGGGGGAGGTGGGAAAGGTGCCTTCATTACCAGATGATGAAGGAAAAAACTGAACTAGGTCTTCTCAGTATTTGTAAGAAAATTGAAGGTGGATTGCTGTTGTATTATAGCCCCATTCAGGGGTGATCAGAAAGAAAATCTGTCTTCTCAGTATGTATATGCAAACTGAAGGTACAGGATTGCTGCATTATAGCCTCACTGAGAGGTGACCAAAAGATAGTAATGAGGAAAATCTTTTCAATGGGTAGAGATGTAGGTATGTATCTAGTCAACCACTTTGTTGGAATACAAGTGGCCAAGGTAAGAGTATACATGAACTCATGGACAATTGTGAATGGCTTTACTGGTTGGTCAGGGCTCAAAGGAGAAAGATTTGAGGATCAGAGATATAAGGTGTAGGAAAGAGCTTATGGAAGAATCTAGAAAAGTGGACACAAAAATGTGATTATCATTGCATTGCATTGTAATTCCTCCTGAAGAGCAACCACCTTTAAAAAAAATAATCAAATAGACCAACTGACTCAACAAGTTAACATCAGTCAGGCTCTATCATCAACCCACTGTCATTGTTAAAGGGACGGAAACTGTGAGCCCAGTAGAAGAATTTCCCTCTCACTAAGGCTTATCTAGCTGTAGCCACTGCTGAATATCCAGCCTTTGAGAAGCAGGGACCGATTCAGCACAAATACAGCACCAATACAATACAGATCCCTGATACAGCACAACACCCTACAGAGATCAGCTGGCCACTTGATGGCAAGTTGATTATATTGAACCCCTTCTTTCAGGTGTGAGTTTGCCTATCCTGCGATCAGGACCTCAGCCAGTATCACTATCTTCAGGTTTCAACACACTTGACTGCAAAATATTGCCTCAAACCAAGAGACCCACTTTAAAACAAAGATCTGTAGCAATGGGCATATGATGATGCAGACTACTGGTTCCTTCACTTGTCACACTACTCATAGCTTTCAGCATGAGATAGCAGAAGGACTTTTTGAAGATGCAGCTGTAGCTATAATTGCCTGTGACCCTCCCTCAGGAAAAGGTAGAACTGCTATTACACAGTGGGGGCAGCGAAGAATTATTTGGCAGCTAGTTAATCCATCAGGGAATCTGCTGGTGTTTCTTTTACTAATTTTGCTGGTAAATGTACCAGGACAACAATCACAACCTGAGAAGAATATAGTGACCAGAGACTCAGACTTCTCAGGGATGAGAGTCTAAGTCACACCACCAAGTAATCTCCCTAGACTTATAGAAATGTGAAGGTGATGGGAATCTAGAATAGAAGGTTGAAGAGGGAGATAATGTGTATTTGCTGCGGTCTCAAGGGTAGTTTCAGCAGGTAAAGTTATAATTCATCTCACTAAACTTCCTCTTATAAATTTCCCCAGAAAACAGACAAACCAGAATCCTGGGGGAAGTTTTACCAAACGGGATGACTTACTAGTCCATCTGAGTAGTGCAAGGGATAAACTATAGTGGCTGCTGTGGACTGAGGCATTCATACCTCCAGAAGCCAGGAATATTGGTTACTGATGTAGATGATTACAACTGTTCTTTGCTAAAGGAAACTGCTCCACCCAAAGTTGAACTCCCTCCCTAGCCCATATTCAATAATTGTTCAATGCAAAAATACAAAGATCTGGTCCCTTTGCCTCAGTTCCTGGCAAATCTAAAGGACCCTAGCTCCAAACTTTTCTGTAGAGTTGCCTGAGGTTTCTGTTACTGTATCCAATTCTGTTCCTCTCACTCCCTTACAAGTGCTATATCTGAGAGCAATCCCCCAGTAAAATTTCAAACCCAAAACTTTTCTTAGTCTGGTTCCTGGGGAATCTGACCTATGACACACCTAAAACTGCAAATTTCTGCCCAAACTTCCAAACCTAGGATCAAGAAATCTATAATTTTTATAAACACCCCAAGAGGTTTGGGTACAGTTGGGCCAGGGATCATACATACTTTGGGAAACAGTGCATTCAGTAAGCCCAAGCCTATGGATTAGCTATAACATAGTACTGAACAAATAAAGTTTCTGGCATCCTGTTACCAGAATCCATGAGGCTTCCTCCATAACCTTACATTTAACCTCCAGAAGACAGATGCAGTGAAGTCCCAGCTGTAGTGCCCAAATTAAGCCTATGACTTTCCTAGAAGAATGGAGCCTACTTGAGCATCAGAATAATCCCACATCTCCTCTGATTTCTATAACCATGTTTCTTCTGACCTGATAATAGAGTTACCTTCTCAGATGGAGAAATTCCAGTGTCAAAGTTGTACATTATTATTTATTATTCATCTTCCCATTCACAAGCTACTGTGATTAGAGCTTCAAGTAAGCCAACTAAATCCAAGATATAAAAACAGAATTATAATTATATATCTCCACCTTTTATTTTCCAATTTACTTTCCCCAGAACACGTAAGTGTCTCCAGTTCCAGCCTACATGGTTAATTACTGCAATTCACCCTTCCCATTATTACTACCAAGGATCTGAAATATCAGGGTCTACTGATCTTAATTTAGGTCTGTTAATATTACCACCTTTTCTTGGTCACTCATAAAGTAACTGTTCTTTCCATCTCTCCTTCCTAGGACTCTGATCTTATATCTTTTGTCAAAATTGAATAATCTCCATTCATTCTCAAAAATCTTAGTAGCTCAATTTAATTATTAATTCCTGAGCAAAGAAAGATAGGGTCTATCTTTATTTCTGAATCCAGAGTTTCTTCAGAGCTATATCTTCCTGATGTTTCATCCATCATGACAGATTTGATTATTTAAAACAGAAAGTGAGAAATTATGAGTTAGATGTTAGTGATTCCTTACCTATTCATTCCAACCCAAGAAGACAAATATGAGGAGAAAGGGAAAAGCTACTCAAACCCAAGAATTATCGTTCAAGTCATCTTTCAAAGGGAAGATCACTCTGGATTGGCAATATCCATTTTTTTCATAATTTTATTTACTTCTTACTCACTTTTCCAATCTCTTACTCACTTTAGGCAATGACCAGAGTGATAAATCTCAGGTTGATCTAGTCAACTCTTGCTTTCTCTGGCTATAGTATTTGTAGAACAGTATACTGATGAAAAGTACAGGTTTTCAAACCAACAAAAATCAAGTCCCAACTGTGCCATCTTAGACAAGTTAATTAGTCCTATTGAGTCTTTGAGAAAGACTCAAATGGAAAAATATGAATACCCATTTCATGGTGTTATTATGAGAACTAAATAATATAATGCATACAATGTGTGTACTACTGACATATAGTATGTGGGTGTTTTAATAAATAATATCTTCTATTATTGCTACACTTACAGCATTGTCATCAAGAGAACACACTGTCAAAATTACATTAAGGAATGAATGAAAATCACCTGTAAAGAAACTGGGACAGGATCCCTGAAATCAATTTTAGAATGTTATCAAAAGGGCTGCATGCGGTCTGTCGGGAGGGCACAGCTTGACAAAAAAAAGTCCCAGATCCAGTTCTGTTTTATTTTTAATAGTTCCTATATTGGCAGTGCTTTTCTGTCCCCATTTAACATTCCAATAAGAATTTTAAAACTACAGTCATCAAAGATATCCCCTCATCTTTTCATACATTTTGGCTTTTAGTTTTGTTGACAAGAATAAAAGGTTTTAATTATTCATTTAAGCATGTCTTTAAAGCAAGATGTATTTAATGATAAACCATCTGAATCAGAGTGTCTAAATACTAGCATTTTTTTTTTTTAAGTAAGGTTTCATCTCTTTTGCCAGTTGGAAATTAACACAAATTCAACCAAGAAAATCTAAGGCATGATTTATCTAAACATCAAGAACACATTTGATTCAGTACCACCCCAAACAGAATCTGCAAGGCCAGCAACTCTATTTGGTCATAAACTACTTCAGTGAATAACACACTCTAATGAAGGATGAAGATGAATTATCTTGGTTAGTGGTAATGCTTCAGCATAGAGAGCCAAAGTAAGCACCACTACAAATGACTATTAGACTTACTTTTCTCTCCCCCACTTTAAGGGACTGAAGAAAATAAATATTTAATGAAAGAAGAAAATGGGGCTCTATAAAATCAAACTGAGAAGCTAGCAGAGCTTTATTGAGAAAAAGTATTGGGTTCTAATATCAAATACAAGCCAAAGCAATTCACACACTGGTGAACAGGGGCCCGGTGTTTTCAATATCTTTGTAGCTCTTATTACCACTAGGGAAAAGTTTATAGGCATTCATCAAATTATGGACACTGAAGTTGGAAGAATCATATGGCCTTGTATTCTACAGCAACTTTTGTCATATCTGCATATAATAAATATTCTGATTTACATAATATTTTATCTTAAATTGACCCTAATTTTTGTCTTTAAAAGTTTATGGTCATGGGGCACCTGGGTTGCTCAGTTGGTTAAGCATTTGACTTTGGCTCAGGTCATGATCTCACGGTTTGTGGGTTCAAGCCCCGCATCAGGTTCTGTGCTGATAGCTAGCTCAGAGCCTGGAGCCTGTTTCAGATTCTGTATTTCCCTCTCTCTCTGACCCTCCCTTGCTCATGCTGTCTCTCTCTCTCAGAAATAAATAAAATATAAAATTTTTTTTAAAAAGTTTACATTCAAGAGAAAAACTTACATTTTTGTTTTGAACATAACATATAATATTATGTTAAAGTACTAGTTATTTTATCCTAATACACATTAAAGCAAACACTTAGCATTTAAGATTTATTCATTCACAATCAACCTAAAATTATCATGTATGCAACAAGTGGCACTTATAGACATTGTAAAATATGGGTCTAGTTCAAATCTCTATATGTGTAAATTGTATCAGACACATATTTTACATAACTTCCCAGGTTCATTTGGAGACACCTGTTTCTTAGACACGCAGCTGGTTGATCTACTTCAGCCATCACTGCTTGTGCCCACAAGATCCTTCTACCCAAGACCAACAAGTCACATGCTCAGAGGTCCTAGCTGCTTCCCACCTTAGGCCATCTCAAAGCAACATGGCTGACCAACCCCACACATGGAGTTACTGACTCCACCACTTCCAGATTTAGACAAACCTCACACACAAGGCATGCAATCTGACATAGAGCAGCTTTTGGAGATGCTACATGATAAAACCTACAAATGCAGGGGAGTTAACCCACAGAGCAAATTTTGACCTATAAGTCCTCAATTTTTTTGTTCCCAGAAACTAATCTAGGCACAGTTTCTCTTTAAAGTTTATCTTAAAATTTTCTCACACAAAAAAAGACTCACTGGTAAGCACCCGACAGTGTCTCTTTGAGGTCTCTTGTGAAATTGTACTTGATCTTTCATTGCTTCACAAACCTCCTTACCTCATTTATCTTTTTCCTCACTCTCTGCCCTAGTTTGGCATCTCCCAAATAAAGTATTAACGCTTTAACTCTTTACTCAAGGTCTGTTTTCTAGATTAAGATTCAGTTAGGAAAAATGTCCTTTCAGTACTTCCTGGCAAGTCATTCAGTCTCTGCTTGACGATCTCTAATGACATACAACATATTGACACACATGTGATCCTTTCCAATTCACACAGTTGTCATTAGTAGAATTTTCCTGTAGTGAAGTATAATCTATTACAATCTCATTGAGCCTTCTCTCTGAGTCCAGTGCAAGTGGGCACTGGCAAAGAAGAACGAGAAGAATTTGCTCTGGTATTAGCCCTCACAAGGTATACTAGGAAGGCGTAGTAAGTTTACATAAAATCACAAAAGCATAATATTTGGCTACTAACAGCTTGTCCCAGGTGGCTAGAAAATGAGAAAACAGTGTGGAGAGTTTTTTTATTTAAAAAAAAATTTTTTTTAACATTTATTTTTGAGACGGAGAGAGACAGAACTTGAGCAGGGGAGGGGCAGAAAGAGAGGGAGACACGGAATCTGAAGCAGGCTCCAGGCTCTGAGCTGTGAGCACAGAGCCTAACGCTGGATTCTAACTCACAGACTGCGAGATCATGACCTGAGCTGAAGTCGGCCGCCTAACCGACTGAATGAGCCATCCAGGCGCTCGGAGAGTTTTTTTTTTTTTTTTTTAATAAAATTAAGTTTATTCATTTGTAGAACTGTCCTTTATTCTGAGATAATGCCCTTCCTGCCTTTTTGGTATTTAGAATGCCCTTTCTTTTATTAAATGATGATAATAATAGATTAAAAAAATTTTTTTAAATGTTTTTAAAATTTATTTCTGAGAGAGAGAGACAGTGTGAGCAGAGGAGAGTCAGAGAGAGAGGGAGACACAGAATCCGAAACAGGCTCCAGGCTCTGAGCTAGCTGACAGCACAGAGCCCAACGCGGGGCTCGAACCCATGAACCATGAGATCATGACCTGAGCCGAAGTCGGTCGCTTAACCGACTGAGCCACCCAGGCGCCCCAGTAATTGATTTTTAAAAGCTTAAATATTCCTTCTTGACTATATAAAAATTTTGTTTTTAAAATTAAAGATTTTAATGACAGAAAGGACTTTTAACTTAATAGAATTGAAAGTAAAATGGAATGAAGGTTGAGATATCAGATAAGGCCAACTGGGTATCTTATTATTAATATTAATATCCATGAGTAAGAGATTAGACTGTATGTTCTAGTCTTTGTTCTAGAAAGTCTTAGTTGATATTTTCCCATCTAGGTCCTTAAATACTCACCAGGATAAGAAATGTTTGATCATATGTTACAGTTTTATGAGCAAACTTCAGCTCTCCATTGCTACTTATACTGGCATCCCAGTTTTCTTTTCAGGTTCATTTAACACTTATACATGTAAGACAACTGTCATATCAGATTGTCAACAGTACACTTGCTATCAACCTGGTAATCATTTTCATTACTCACAAAATTGCTATCAAATTCCTCCAAGAAATGATTGATATGCTGCATCTTGTTTTGACATAGCACACTAATGATGAAGGGAAACAGTGAAGAAAAAAAATTTTAATGATGCATTCTAGATGATTGAAATGTAGCTTCAGGGCAATGGGAAGTGATTACTGGCAATATCTCCTTCAGTTTAGACTCAGGACATATAGGCAGGTCAGAACTTCCTCCAAAAGAGATTCTCCTGATACCAGATACCAAAACAGTTTCTGAGGCTGATGAAATAAGTGACCTTATCTAAAAGTACAGCAACTAAAGGGAGTCTGACCCCAAAGGCAACATAGTAAATGCCCAAAGAGTCCAACTGCATCCAACTAATAACAACATAGTAAGTAATAATAACAGTAATTTTTTGAGCACTTATTATGTGCCAGGCCATGTGATGAGTGCTTTACATGCATTATATAATTTGAACCCATTCTATATTGTCTTTCCCACTCATAACAATGTAAGTTCCAAGGAGCATGAACCTGGCCTAATTTGTTCAGGATGTATCCTAGATTTCTACAAGAGCACCTGACACACAAGATAGTCTCAATAAATATTCATACATAAGATGAATGAATAACCATATCTTTCTTCTTTAAAGTTGGCACTCAGGATCTTCAGATGAAACTTGAGAATTCTGCAGAGAAATCTGTAAAAACCTCTGAAGAAGCTCAAAACACAGATAGGTTAGACAAACTATGTTCTTTAAAAGCCTGTAAAGTTGTAAAAGGTTTTCATCAACCATAAGATCTGAATTAATAGTGAATTTGCATTTCAAACTAACTGAAAAATATTTTATTGTTGTTTGTCATATGCTCCTATATGGATGCAAGTAGAGTTTTCAAACAAAGATAATGATGTAATGAGAAGATGGGATCATGTAACAAGTGTGGACAGAACGGCTGCATTTAAACATGCAGAGTTTTCCTAAAATTGTTTGAAGAAGCAGTCCATGTGCCTTAATTCTTATGAATAAGATGCTCAACACATGTGGGTGTCAACCAGCCTGGCTGTCTCCCAGACCTTCTCTAAAAAGAGTACAACCAAAGCTGCCAGTTTATAGACATTTCAGAACTAAGGCGTTACCCTTAGCAGTGTCATTGGGAGTATCACAGACAAAATGAAATCTTCATAAATGACTTTGAGGATTAAAAAAAAAACACAAGAGCTTGTAGTAAACTTAGCCTTACTTGTTTTGGGGATTTCTCTCAAGATCATCTCAAGGTGACTAAGAGGTAAGCATTGTCAAACAGTGGGGAGGTATCTTCCAATTATTGGAACATCAGTTTAACCGTTTCTGCTAGAACATTTGCTGTCCCTGTCCACACAATCTCCTCAGACCCAGGGGGCCTCACCTGGAGTACAGGCATCTTGCCTCAAGATTGCTATTGGTTTTATCTGCCAAAATGCACCCTGTGACACTTCTCCAGTCTTGCCACCACCATAAGCAGGGAACATAGAAGCAAATCTTCCACCTCAGTCAAGCTATCATGACTGTAGTGCTGACCAACATCTTGACTGCCATCTCATGAGGGATTCAGAGCCGTAATTACTTAGCTAAATTCTTCATATTTCTCCCTTTCTGTAAAAGGAGAATCTCTTTTCAAGCCAGCTTGCTTTTAATAGTGAGCTGTTATTCCCATGCATCGGACTCCTTTTTAACAACTCTGCAAATTCCCCCAAATCCTCCTAAACCTCCAGCCTTTGGAAACCAACAATCAAAAATAATGTGTTGGCTACATCTATTCTCCTTGCCCCATATCCCATTGAAGCAATTGGGACATAACAAACCTGCTTGATGGGAAACAAGAGACAAGGAGAAAGAGATACAAAGGGAAAAATGTCTCACATATTGACCCAATCTGACTTGGTCAAATTTTGACTAATATATGTACATATAGTTAAGTTCTGTTGATTCTTATTATTTTTAATTTCTTCCCTCTTTTTCATTTTATTATCACAATGTTGGTTCAAGACTGTATCATTTCTTATCTGAAATACTACAAAAACCACTTGGTTGGGCCTCTTTGGTCTAATTTTATCACTGTTATCAGAGTGGGATTTCTAACACAAAAAATCAAATAGCACCATGTTGACTAGCCTGTCTCAAATGGTTCAGAGCCCCTGAGTTCCTTTAAGGAATTAATTCAAACATGAGACTCTTTATGATCCATTCTCATCCAGCCTCATCTCTTGCTACTCCTCAACACATACTCTACCCCAAAGCTATAACCAGGCAAGAATGTGCTATTCTATTCCAAGTCTTCCTGCCTTAATCCATGCTGTTCCCTCTTTCTGAAACTCCATTCCTCCAGTGTTCTCAAGTTGAATTAAATTATTCTTTCAAACTTACAGTCTGAAATGGAATACAGTAAGTAAAACACATATAAGCATAACTTACATGTTATATTATACCTTAGTAGAATCTTACCCCTTTGAGGGGCAGCTGATTGATTGAAAATTAATGAGAAAAGACATTTAAATTTATACTAAAGGGAAGTCCAATGGATTGAAGACATCCTCATATCAGACTGTCCTTGATTGTACAGGACTTTATTAATGGTCACTATGTTACACTTTTCAAATGGCATTGTGCACTGTATATTTTACTAGATGCAACACTGTGTGATTATATAATTATAGAATGATCACTAGCTGGTTATTTATTTCAGGTAACATATTAGGTAAGCTAAACAAAGAAATTCAAATGAAGGTCTTGAAACACTATCTGCAAGCTATTTAATTTAATTTAAAAATTAACTTGATCTATCTTTACACTTTTTATCCTTTGTTCATTTAAGCCTTTAAAATTCATTATCCTTGGATTAGCTGTTAGATGTTCCTTATTAAATTTATCCTTAAGTATAATGCAGGTAGAATTTCAACTCATGATATAATTAAAGGAGTATGGTTTGTATTATATACATCTCAGTACTCTTTTAAGTATACACAGCAAATTTTCAGCATTATTGTGGGGGTCAGAAAGCATCTGCCATTATACAGAGGCTGACACCTGTGTATAGTTATCTAGTGTGATTAATGAAAAAGGAGATCAAAGTTTCATGCAATTTTAATTTTATGCTCTGGACTTGATGTGCAAAGGATTTGTACTGGGTAATAAAAGAATATAGGTTCATTCTAATAAGCATGACAAATGAATTTTTTAAAATGAGTCTGACTCATTAGCTAGGTGTCTATAAACCTGTGTGACCCCTACTGCCCTGGCAGAATTTGGGGATAATCTTAATGCCTAATTACTGGTTGTATGATGATATTTCAACAAATTAGTTCCTTTATGAAAGGCTAACACACATAGAACTATTCATGCTGAGGTATGACAAAAACCTACGTGCTTATAGAAAAAAGCATCTTGACTTCAAAAACTAAATCATATTAACAGCAATTTTCCATGAGGCTACATTTTTAACATCTACTGTGGGCCTCTGTAGACACTTTGACAAGAATGACATTTTGGCAGAATTAACAAACCAAAGAAAGAATGTGTGCTCTAGCCCTGACATGAGTGCTATTGAAATAAAAACACAGACAACACTGGATGCCGTGTTCAGCTAAAAATTGCATTTCTGGGATGTTGCTAATTCAACTTGATCTCAATGTCTGTATTATAACAAGCTGGCCTGGTGCCTCCAGAGAATAGTATGAAAGTTCAGTATCTTAAATTAAGATGAAGTTTTCTTTTAAATAAGATCCAACAGATAACACAGTGTGAAGGAGAAAATTAAAAACAAAAAAACAAATAAAATATGAAATTCTAAATAATAAATAGAATAGTAGGAAAAACTTCTGGAATTTTTTCTCAGAATGGCTACTTGGCACTTTCTTAAAATAAATCTCTGTTTTTTGTTTTTTGTTTTTTTTTCTTTTAAGGAAGCTCATTTTAAAAATCTTTTTCAAGTGAAATCACGATGGAAGCAGAGAATCAGTGATCAATTAAGATTGTCAACATGCTCCAGATCACACTTGACCAAAGTCATTGTTTTTTAGTTTCATTTTGCAACATACATACCTTCAGCACTTACATTATGCTAAGCACTGAAGGAGTAATGTATGAACATGGGCTTCATCTTCAAGGAGTTCAAAAACTGGTCAGGGAAAAGAAATGCAAACAAGTATAATGCAGGGAGGTCATGCATAAGTGCTATGGGAAAGGAAACAGTTAAGTACTGTGAGAATCCAAGAACACAAAAGAATTAGCAATTGATTCCCATGCTTGGCAGACAGGAAGTTTTAGAGAAGGCTTTAGGAATCATATGCATTCATTCATTCATCAATGAAACATGTATTGAGTATCAATGAGCCAGGCCTCTATTAGGCCTCTATTAGGCACTGTGTACACAAGCCTTAGAGATCTCATGGCTCCATTTCCATTCTATCAGTGAATATTTTTGTGTGTCCTTAAAAAATATTATGATGAGATTATCAGGAATACAGACCACAGAGTTTATGATCTGAAAGAATATACTGACAAATAAAAGGGCAGTCCTGATACTAGGAGATTATAATAACAGCTAACTAACATTTATTTTGTGCTTAAATGATTAGCCCATTTAATACTCCATACTGATCACCTGAGATAGGTATTATTTAAAACCCCATTTCAGTAAGGGGAAAATAAGAACAGAGAGGATGTGTAACCTGTTCAAAATCAAATATCTAGGAAATTGCAGGGCCAAAATTTGAACTCAGGCAATGTAGTGGCAGGGCCTATGCCCCAGCCATGATGTCACATCAGTTCTCCAACTTATATGGTAGGAGAGGTACAGGTTGGTGTGGTAAAGAAAGATGGGACCTAATCTAGGAGTGTGTAGGGTGTTAAAGACTACCTGAGAGAAGCAACGTACACACTGCAACTTGTT
The DNA here is from genome assembly GCF_003009895.1 of Hyaena hyaena. Taxonomy (NCBI): domain Eukaryota; kingdom Metazoa; phylum Chordata; class Mammalia; order Carnivora; family Hyaenidae; genus Hyaena; species Hyaena hyaena. The sequence goes on from NW_024081576.1 coordinate 600,203, forward strand.
AATAATAGCGACAAATTCTTTTTAAGAAACAAACACAGGTGGCTAGTACACAGTCCCTACTGCATCTGAGCCAAGGCTATAAAAGAGGAGTCAAATTTGGAGTGACAGGAAAAGAGAAGAGCATTCCAAATTGAGGGAACATTATAGGCAAATGCAGGGAAGCTGACTTGACTGGTTTCTCCCCTTTCATAAAGCTCTTATATTTGCTGTTTAAACTGCAAAATAGCTGAAATTGATTGTCCAGCATAAAATATCCTATGATGTCAGATCACCCTAAAGAAAATGGAAAGCTATGTAAATGGAATGTTTGATTTTTGAACACCTCAATTAGCTCATCAGGACTCCAGAATTACTTAGAACTATTGATTGTAACATTTTTCCACTGCAGAAGGCTCTAACCACAAAAAGTGTCCTCAAAAAATTTTGGTTTTTCAGATGTAAACATAAAAATAATAGTTTATACTTATTAAGCAATCACTATGTGTCTGGCTTATAATTCATCATTTAATTGTGTGGTTTAAGTGATATATGTACTATTATTTTCCACTTTTTATGAATGAGGAAACTGAAACTTAGAATGTTTAAGTAATTTGCCAAAGTCACAGGGATAAAAGAGCTGGAATGCAGCCAAGGTCAGATGTTAACCCATGCCCCTAACATTATATTACATGCAGCTCAATTCCACGAAATCTTTTACCAAAACTTTATATTGACACTTATGGGTAGAAACTGCCTTATCTATTCCTTTTCTATTTTTTTTAAAAATAGTGTAGTGGAGAGGAAAGAGAAGAAGGAAATCTTGATTAGAGTCCCAGCTCCACAACTTTCTGCTCTGTGACCTTGGGCAATCATACTTCCTCTCTGAACCTCACTAGCTCATCTTTAAAGTATTTGACTACAGGGCACCTGGTTAAGCAACCAACCCTTGGCTTCAGCTCAAGTCATGATCTTACAGTTAGTGGGTTTGAGTCCCATGTCATTCTCCACATTGATGGTGCTGATTATGATGCAGACCCTCATTGGTATTCTCTCTCTCTTCCTCTCTCTGACCTTCTGCTGCTTGCATTCTCTCTCTCTTTCAAAATAAATAAATAAACCTTAAAAAAACAAATAAGTATTTGACTACACGATGTCTAAGTTCCTTTCTGGCTATAAAGATCTAGGATTTTTCTTTTTCTAAAAGAAAAGAGTGATAAAAATCACTGGCTATTCTCACATTTTTAAAAAGAGAATTTTAGAAATAGGCAGGATATGTTGAAATCTTAAAGAATTGAAATTTAGTAATTTTTTTGTAAATACAGGCTAAAAGCATTGTAGGGGCTGACATAACTTTTCCCATATGCTGAATTATTTGCTGCACCTATGTGAGGCTGAATATCCACCATATTTTTCACTCATAACTCTGAGGGCTAGTGACACAGTTCATTTCCTCATTTCAAAAAGATTGATTTCATCCCCAAGAAAAGGTGCACATGAGCTGGGAAAATGAATGTTTATGAGAACTGGGAGCATCCGTTCTCATTCTATTAAAGCATCAACTTATGTTCCACTTAAGCCTTGTTACTAAATTCAGGGTTGCTCAGTCTTTAGTCTAGGATACCATGTGTTCGTGGAAAGGAACAAGCTGTCTCTTTTAATCCAAGAACCAAATGTTCAGATTCTTCAAGTGTCAGTTTGAATTTTAGTGCCCATGATCTTAAAGCACTTGGATTGTGTGCACTCAGGGCTATGCCTCCAAGAGCTCCCAGTACACATAGGTCTGGAGTCACAGGAACAGCAAAATAAACCAGAAAAATGTTTGCCACAGGTGACTCTTTGGCTCAAGAATCACTTCAAGGTCCACTTCCCATTAACCTTTTCAAATATACTTTCTTGTAAAGATTCTGTTTCATATACCCCAAGCCTCCTTTCAGGGGGTTTCATTAAACTGGAAATCAAATAGAATTCTTTCCTGAGATGGAGATTTTTTTAAATGTTTATTTTTTGAGAGACAGAGACAGAGCACCAGTGGGAAAGAGGCAGAGAGAGAGGGAGACACAGAATGCAAGGCAGGGCCAGGCTCTGAGCTGTCAGCATAGAGCCCCATGCGGGGCTCTACCCGGTGAACCATGAGATCATGACCTGAACCAAAGTTGGGCATTTAACCAAATGAGCCTCCCAGCTGCCCCTTGAGATATAGCTTTTAACTGGTGCTTTGACACCACAAACTGAAAGCTAGGGCTGCCATTTGCTTAATCATGCCCCATGTAGGCTTTCAAGAAGGGAGTAGAAAGAAAACAGATAAAAGCAAAGTACTATAAAAAAAGAAATCAAGAGAATTTCTTAAAAAATATGTGGAAAAAATTATAATAATGTTTTTATATTTGTGAGTTTCTTTCCCAAATATGAGCTTTTGTGATTTTCAGAATTAAACATTGACAACAAGTGCTTAGCTCAATTTTAAAATTAGACTGTTGACATTCAAAAGAATAGTATAAAGTCCAATTATTTTGTGAAGGCTATTTAATTACAGTGGCTGCAGATCAAGTTCTCAAGAACAGCTTTGAGCAATACAACCAACAGGATTGTAAGGTCTCCTATCCTAACATTCATACCAAAATTGATGCAACTTTGTTCTTATATTAAAGGTCATTAATCTTATTCACTTAAATATTTCTCATCCACCTACTTCCACATCCTCAATGAGAATACAGATTAAGTCTAGCTTTCTGTCTACCTCATTTACACTTGGATATTAGTGAAAGCTCAATGATGATGAGTAATTGCACCTCCACTAGCCCAAAAGTTGACTTTGTACAAATTATTACAAACAACTTTTTCCAAGACACTTTGTGGTAGCTGCCAGATTATCATAATAACACTCTGAATATGATGACCATAGGAAAATGGTGCTCCTGGAGTTGCTCAAAGTGCAACCTGCAGAACAGAACAGAACAGTTTTGGCTCAGGGAAGATTTCACAACTCAGAAAAGAAAACTGAAAGGAAGATAACTATTTCATAGACAGATGAAGAAGGAAAACGTGAAGGAATAAGCACAATCTAGGTGAGGCCAGTGCACAAGTGGACTTGAACAGAGCAGCCAATAATACAAATAATTATATAATAGTAAACATTATTTATGTTATAATAAGCATTATTTATTGAGCATTGTATATATGCCAGTACCTAAATTTTCCATGTATTGATTTATTTAATCCTCAAAACAGTCCAATGATAAAATCCATTATTATGAATGAAGAAACTAAGGTACACAGAAAGCTTAAGTAACAGGGACTCTGTAGAAGGTATTACTGACTTCAATTGCTTTGTAATCTGTGTATACAATTATTAATATTTAATAATTAACCTACTTAACCAGGTCTCCTCAGTCATCTGTTTGTATGGGATAAGTAATGAAAACAACAGAACTCATTTGTTATTTTTTTAATGCTCATTTATTTTTGAGAGAGAGAGAGGGAGGGGCAGAGAGAGAAGGAGATACAGAATCTGAAGCAGGCTCCAGGCTCTGAGCTGTCAGCACAGAACCCAGCAGAGTGCTCAAGCTCAAGAACCACGAAATCATGAACTGAGCCAACTTCAGATGCTTAACTGACTGAGCCACCAAGGCACCCCTATATAATATTATATTTTTATCAAATTCATCACATTGCAAATATCTAGGCTGAAAATATCTGTGTTAACAATGTTGCATACGCAGACTGTAGGTTTATTTCCCTTTTTTTGAAGATCTAATTGGATTTATTCAAAGATTCTTGAATCAAGGGGATTTCGACTAGCAAGTAGAAAGAAACTCTGGGAACTGTACAGAATGGAGGGCTTTTATAGGCAGAAGGAGGCAGAAAAAGGAAGTTTCTTTTTTTATTACATAACTAATATTAATTTTATTTTCTTATTTTGTGCATATATGTTTCTAAAAATCATATGCATTACTTTCATTATAAGTTGAAAGAAAGAAAAAAATTCAGTCTACTATATTGTCCTTGCCTGAAGATTATAAACTCTTCCTGTTTTCTTTTTGTTTTTCCAATTTTATTTTTTTTAATTTACATCCAAGTTAGTTAGCATATAGTGCAATAATGATTTCAGGAGTAGAATATAGTGATTCATCACCTACCTTTGACACCCAGTGCTCATCAAAATAAATGTTCTCCTTAAATGCCGTTTAAGCAACCCTCAGTTTGTTCTCTGTATTAGGAGTCTCTTATGTTTTGTCCCCTTTCCTGTTTTTATATTATTTTTTGCTTCACTTCCCTTATGTTCATTTGTTTTGTATCTTAAATTCCACATATGAATGAAGTCATATATTTGTCTTTCTCTAATCTCACTTAGGATTATACCCTAAAGTTCTAGCCATATTGTTCAAATGGCAGGATTTCATTCTCTTTGACAGCCAAGTAATATTCCATTGTGTATATATATATACCACATCTTCTTTATCCATTCATCGTCTGACATTTGGGCTCTTTCCATACTTTGGCTATCGTTGATAACACTGTGATAAACGTTGGGGTGTATATGCTCCTTCAAAACAGTACACCTGTATCCTTTGGATAAATACCTAGTGGTGCAATTGCTGGGTTGTAAGGTAGTTCTACTTTTAATTTTTTGAGGAGCCTCTGTACTCTTTTCCAGGATGGCTGTGCCATGTTTGTATTCCCATGAACAATGGGTTCCCCTTTCTCTGCATCCTCACCAACACCTGCTGTTTCTTGTGGTGTTAATTTTAGCCATTCTGACTGGTGTGAGGTGATATCTCAGTGTGGTTTTGATTTGTATTTCCCTGATAATGAGTAATGTTAAGCATCTTTTTATGCATCTGTTAGCCATCTGGATGTCTTCTTTAGAAAAGTGACTATTCATATCTTTTGCCCATTTCTTCACTGCATTATTTCTTTTTTGGGTGTTGAGTTTGATAAGTGCTTTATAGATTTTGCATAATAATGTTTTATCTGATATGTGATTTGCAAATATCTTCTCCCATTCCATTGGTTCTCTTTTAGCTTTGTTGATTATTTCCTTCAACATGCATGCAGAAGGTTTTATCTTGATGAAGTCGCAATACTTCATTTTTGCGTTTGTTTCCCTTGCCTCCAAGACAAGTTGGGTAAGAAGTTGCTGCAGCCAAGGTCAAAGAGATATTTACCTGCTTTCTACTCTAGGATTTTTATGGCTTCCTGTCTTACACTTAGGACTTTCATCCATTTTGTGTTTGTTTTTGTGTATGATCTAAGAAAATGGTCCAGGTTCATTCTTCCACATGTCGCTGTCCAGTTTTCCCAACACCATTTGCTGAAGAGACTGTCTTTATTCCATTGAATATTCTTTCCTGCTTCGTCAAAGACTAGTTGGCGACATATTTGTGGGTCCATTTCTGGGTTCTCTATTCTTTTTTAAAAATTTTAATGCTTATTTGCTTTTGAGAGAGAGAGGAGAAACAGAGCATGAGTAGGGAAAGTGCAGAGAGAAAGGGAGACATGGAATTGGAAATAGGCTATGGGCTCTGATCTACCAGCACAAAGTGCTGGGAGCCACACCTGCCTCGCTGGATGACAGTCACAGTGAGGAAATGGCAGTGTTTGCACAGTTCCTGCCATAAAAAACAAAAACTGGTATCTCCTTTTGCTACTACTGGCTCATGTTGGAAATGAGCCTGCTGGTATTAACCAGGCCTCACAATTTTCCAAATTAGACCAATATTCCCCACACAGATTCCTCATAAGGAAAAGCATAGTCCTGCCTTTTCAAAAGAGATTTTAGATGAAAGCACTGTGGATGATTGTCAAAAGGCTCTTCCGATGGGTCTTGCAGATCCAAGACTTAGATAATAAAGGGGGCTAAGAACAGAAGAGTTACAATTGAGCCTGGCCCTGAGACAAGAGCCTAATTTAGAGTTAAGGACAGACATCCACCCCCACCCAATTGTTTCTGCTTGGAGCACCGACCCCCAAGGCATTTGTGATCAGTCCTCGGTGTGACTTATTCTGGCCTTGAATATGCTGATTGCACCCTGTGAAGGAACCTATTGTAGGAACTTCTTCTTTTGTGATTATGGGAACAAACATTGTGTTTCCTGAAAGACCTGTTTTTCTTAATACTTCTCCTTAAGCAAACAAGCTATTGACCCCTGCTCACAAAGAACTAACTTCACCCTTTTTATGCTAAAAACATTGTCTTGTGTGCTGAAGATACCTACCTTCCCCATAGTATAAGCATCTAAATCCCCTACCTCAATCACTATTGATAAAGGCTATGCATGAGTCTTCTACAAATCTATGTTCTGGGAAATTCTTACATATCAAAGAAATTTGTCATTAGAAATCATTGTCTAAGGCAAATGTCACTTCTGTGCCATCCCCCAAACAATTATAAAATAAAGTTGAGCCCCAGTCAGAGCAGAGATGCCTGCCTGGTGACCAGAAAGATTCTCGTGACTCTCTCATCCCTCCCTTGCAGACACTGTCCATCCTTCAGGGATCCCTGGACCCAGCTGGAGCCGGCCTCCAGCAACAAAGCCTGATGTCGGGTTCAAATTCGTGAACTGCAAGATCATGACCTGAGTTGAATTTGAATGCTTAACTGACTGAGCCACTCAGGCACTCCTCTGGGTTCTCTATTCTGTTCCATTGATCTATGTATCTGTTTTTCTGCCAGTACCATACTGTCTTGTTGATTACAGCTTTGTAATGAATCTCAAAATCTGAGATTATGCTGTCTCCAGCTTTGGTTTCTTTTTTTCAGGATTGCTTTAACTATTTGGGGTCTGTTCTGGGTCCATACAAATTTTAAGATTGTTTGTTCTAGCTGTGAAGAATGTTGTTATTTTATAGGGATGGTATTGAAATATGTAGATTGTTTTGAGTACTATAAATATTTTTAACAATATCTGTTCTTCCAATCCACGAGCATGAAGTGTTTTTCCATTTGTGTGTGTGTGTGTGTGTGTGTGTCTTCTTCAATTTTTTTCATAAACTTTCTACAGTTTTCAGTGTATGCATTTTTCACTTCTTTGGTTATGTTTATTCCTAGGTATCTTATGGGTTTTGGTGCAATTATAAATGGGACCATTTCCTTGATTTCTCTTTCTGTTGTTTCATTATTGGTGTATAGAAATGTAATTGATTTCTGTGCATTGATTTTATGTCCTGTGAGTTTGTTGAATTTCTGGATCAGTTCTAGAAGCTTTCTGGTGGAATCTTTTGGGTTTTTCACATAATGTATCAAGTCATCTGCAAAGAGTGAAAGTTTGACTTCCTCCTTTCCGATCTGGACGCCTTATATTTCTTTGTGTTGTCTGATTGCTAAGGCTAGGACTTTCAACACTATGTTGAATAATGGTGGTGAGAGTGGACATCCTTGTCATGTTCCTGACCATAAGAGGAAACTCTGTTTTTCACCATTGAGGATGATATTAGCAGTGGGTCTTTCATATATGACTTTTATAATATTAAGGTATGACCCTTCTATCCCTACTTTCTTGAGGGATTTTTATGAAGAAAGGATGCTGTATTTTATCAAATGCTTTCTTGGCATCTATTGAGCGGATCATGTGGTTCTTATTCTTTCTTTTATTATTATGATGTGTCACATAGGTTGATTTGCAGATATTGAACCAACCCTGCATTCCACTTGGTTGTGGTGAATAAGTCTTTTAATATATTGTTGGATCTGGTTGGATAGTATCTTGTCGAGAATTTTTTGCCTCCATGTGCTTCAGGGAAATTGGTCTGTAGTTCTTTTTAGTGGGGGTCTTTGGTTTTGGAATTAAAGTAATAATGGCCTCATAGAATCAGTTTGGAAGTTTTTCTTCTGTTTCTATTCTATTTTATTCTATTTCTATTTTTTGAAGCTTCAAAAAAAATAGGTGTTAACATTTCTTTAAATGTTAATTAAATGTTAATTAAATGTTAATTCTATTCTATTCTTCTGTTTCTATTCTATTCTATTTCTATTTTTTGAAGCTTCAAAAAAATAGTTGTTAACATTTCTTTAAATGTTTGGTAGAGGGGTGCCTGGGTGGCTCAGTCGGTTAAGCGTCCGAATTTGGCTCCGGTCATAATCTCAACTGTTCGTGGGTTCGTGTGCTGACAGCTAGCTCAGAACCTGGAGCCTGCTTCAGATTCTGTATCTCCCTCTCTCTCTGACCCTCCCCTGCTCACGCTATCTCTCTCTCTGTCTTTATGAAATAAATAAAACATTAAAAAAAAGGAAAAAAAAATAAATGTTTGGTAGAATTCCCCTGGAAAGCCATTTGGCCCTGGAATCTTGTTTTTTGGGAGATTTTGTATTACTAATTCGATTCCTTTACTGGTTATGGGTCTGGTCAAATTTTCTATCTTCCTGTTTCAGTTTTGGTAGTTTATGTGTTTTAGGAATTTGTCCATCTTTACAGAATACCCAATTTATTGGCATAAAATTGTTTTGTTTGTATTTCTGCAGTGTTTGGTTGTGGTCTCTCCTCTTTCATTCTTGTTTTCATTTATTTGAGTCTTTTTCTTTTTTTCTTTTTGATCATTTTGGCAAGAGGTTTATCAATTTTGTTAATTTTTTCAAAGAACCAGCTCCTGGTTTTCTTGATCTGTTCTGTTTTTTAATTTCAAGATTATTGATTTATGCTCTAATCCTTATTATTTCCCATCTTCTACTGTTTGGGGGCTTTTTTTTTTTTTTTTTTTTTTTTTTTTTTTTTCTTCCCCCCCCCCCCCCAGCTCTTTAAGGTGTAAGGTTAGGTTGTGTTTCTGAGACCTTTGTTTCTTCTTTAGGAAGGCCTGGATTGCTATATACTTCCCTCTTATGACCACCTTTGCCATATCCCAGAGATTTTGGGCTGTCATAGAATCATTTTTATTGGCTTCCATGTGCTTTTTAATTTCCTCTTTAATTTTTTGGTTAACCCATGCATTCTTTAGCAGGATGCTCTTTAGTTTCCAAGTATTCATGGTCTTTCCAAGTTTTTTCTTGGGTTTATTTCGAGTTTCATAGTGTTGTGTTTTGAAAATATGCACAATATGATCTTGATCTTTTTGTGGTTGTTAAGGGTTGATTTGTGTCCCAGTGTGTGATCAATTCTGGAGAATGTTCCATGTGCACTAGAGAAGAATGTGTATTCTGCTGCTTTAGGATGGAATGTTCTCAATATATCTGTTAAGTCCATCCGGTTCAGTGTGTCATTCAAAGCCATTGTTTCCTTGTTGGTTTTCTGTTTAGATGAGCTATCCATTGCGGTAAGTGGGCTGTTGAAGTCTCCTACTATTACAGTATTATTATCAATGAGTTTCCTTGTGTTTATGATTAATTGATTTATATAATTTGGTGTATCACCTTGGAGGCATAAATGTTTACAGTTGTTAGGTCTTCTTGGTGGATAAACCCCTTAATTATGATAATTTCTTTCTTCATCTCTTGTTACCATCTATTTTAAAATCTAGTTTGTCTGATATAAATATGGTTACTCTGGCTTTCTTTTGACTACCATTAGCATGATCGATAATTCTCCATCCCCTTACTTCGATCTGAAGGTGTCTTTATGTCAAAAATGAGTCTCTTGTAAACAGCATATAGATGGATCTTGTTTTCTTATTCATTCTGATACCCTATTTCTTTTGATTGGAGAATTTAGTCCATTGATTTTTAGAGTGAGTACTGAAAGATATGAATTTATTGCTATTGTATTGCCTTTAGAGTTGGGAGTTTCTGGTGATATTCTCTAGTACTTTCTAGGCTTTATTGCTTTTGATCTTTTTTGTTTTGTTTCATCTTTTCTCCTCTCAGAGAGTCTCCCTTAAAATTTCTTGCAGGGCTGGTTTAGTGGTCACAAACTCCTTTAGTTTTTATTTGTCTGGGAAACTCTTTATCTTTCCTTCTATTTTAAATTACAGCCTTTCTGGATAAATAATTCTTGGCTGCACATTTTTCCAATTCAACACATTGAATATACTCTGCCACTCCTTTCTGGGCTGGCAAGTTTCTGTAGATAGGTATGCTGTAACCCTGATCTGTCTTCCCTTATAGGTTAAGGACTTATCTTTCCCTTCTTACTTTCATAATTCTTTCCTTGTCTGTTTTTTGTTTTTGTGTTTTTTGTGTGTGAATTTGACTATGATATGCCTTGTTGATTGTCGGTTTTTGTTGAATCTAATGGGAGATTTTTGTGTTTCCTGGATTTTGATGTCTGTGTCTTTCCCCAAGTTGGGAAAGTTTTTTGCTATTATTTGCTCACATAATGCTTCTACCCCTTTTTCTCTCTCTTTATCTTTAGATGCTATTCCTTTATAATGAGTTACTGAGTTCTCTAATTCTTATATAATTCTCTTTTGCCTTAGCTTCCCTCTTTTTTTCTGCTTCATTATTCCCCATAATTTTGTCTTCTATATCACTAATTCGCTGCTCTGCTTTGTCCGTCCTTGCTGCTGTAGCATCCATTCAAGATTGCATCTCAGTTATAGCATTTTAAATTTTGCCCTGACTAGATTTCACTTCTTTTATCTTCTCAGAAAGAGATTTTATGTTTTTTCAACACCACGTAGTATTGTTATTATCCTGATTCTAAATTCTAGTTCAAACATCTTACTTTTATCTGTGTTGATTAAGCCCCTAGCTGTCATTTCTCTATTCTTTTGGGGTTAATTCCTTCATTTTGTCATTTTGGAGGAAAAAAACTAATAAAATTAAATTTAAAATTAAAAAATTAAAAACAATACAAAGAATCAAATAAAAGAAGCTAGATCCTAGGTATGTTTTGTTCTAGTTGTTGAAAGAAGTTTGATAGAAAAGGAGAAAAAAAAAAAGAAAAGAAATAAAGAAAAGTTTAAAAATAAAAAAGTACATAATAATATAGAATAAAACAAAATGAAGAAAGTGAAATAGAACTTAAAATTTACCAAAAAATAACAAACATAGTAAATAGATTTTAATTAAAAAAAAAAGGAAAATAAAAATATAGTTTTATCTTTCTGTATCCAAGAAAGGAGAAGAGGGAAGGAAAAAGAACAAAGAACAGATGGACCAGCAAACGTAATGAAACCCGAATGAAGTTATATCCAATTTCACCCAGGACTGAAACTATAAAGCACATATAGACACTAAGCATGTCAAGAGACCTGTGGTGTCCTCTAGGGCATGTGCTTGGAAGGTGCAGTTGGGCAGGGCTTGATGTAATGGCTCCATTCTCCACCAGGTGGCACTGCTTAGCTTAATGCTTATCAGTGTGACTTATGTGTCCATGCATGTGTATGTGAATGCACAGAAGACATGAAGATGGCTTCACCCAGCTTCCTAGTCTCGGGCACAGGGGAACTCTGTGCTCTCACTGACCCACAATCAAGCACCCCTCCTTTATCTCAGGCTTCCATCCATTCCCTACTTATACACTGTACGTGTCCAAGCCATCAGCCTGCCAGGTGGCACCTTCTCCCAAATTTCATCTCAGATGCTGTTGTGTTTCTAAACTGTCCCTGACTTTAGAGAACCCTGCAGTTTGGACTTGTTCCAATCATCTGGGGAAGAGTCTGGCTGAGCAATGGCCAAGTGCTGGCTTGACCCAGAAAATATTTGCATGATTGAACAGCTACAGAGATTCAGAGATTATGGCAAATCAGAACACACAGCTAGCACCAGATTTCACCACAATCTGGCATCTTTGTACCAATACCAGCAAACGTGGCTGCTCTCCAGAGAACACAAGAACCTTTGCCTATGGAGAGGTGATACGACCTATACCAAATGCCCTCCAAGCAGGGGAATTGCTTCTCCCTGTGTGGCCCATCAGCCCCTTGGACCTCACTGCCTGCTCCACGGGATTTTCCCTTCCTCCCAACCAGAGCAACACCAGGTATTGAGCTCCAGAATTTCCATCTGTGCACTCCCAAGTTTATAGAATTTTAATAGTATTTCTCCTTTCTCCCCATCAATGATTTTGGGGAACAGACTTCTGATTCAGTCCCTTGTGAGTGTTTCCACTCTTTCTCTTTCTCTCCAGCTACTTTTGGGGGAATGCTTTTCCTGCTCTCCAGATGTGCTGCACTCCCCCCCCCACCTTCTCTACCCTCTTTCTGCAAAAACAGCTCCCTACTTTCTGTGGTTTCTCTCTCCCCAGGTTCACCTCTCTGCACCATGTAGTTGCCAAGTTGTGGATCAACTTATGTAGCTTGTGTTAATCCTTAGATCAGTTTCCTAGGTGTTCAAAATGGCTTGGTGCTGATCTAGCTGCATTTCAGGGATAAGAGAAGCGGAGAACTTCTATGCTACTCCATCATCTTGGTCATCTCACAGAAAAGGGAAGTTCTAATTTTCTTTAATGATAATTTTAGGTGACACGTGTCAAAATAATAAATTTTCACCAAAAATTATTTCCTTTATACACTATATGAATTCATTCAATCATTGGGAAACAATTTTTTTTTAAATTTTCAATATTGAGTGTTATAAGTAACAGATTGCCCAAATTATAAGCTTTTTATAAAAGTCTTGCACAAAAAACTAAATGATTCCATTAACATAGATGACTTAATACAGAATTGTCTTATTTTGTTCCATGGGATAAGAAATATTTTGATAAACTTTAAGCCATTTAAAATCTATTTTTAGGGGCGCCTGGGTGGCTCAGTCAGTTAAGTGTCCAACTTTGGCTCAGGTCATGATCTCATGGTTCGTGGCTTCAAGCCCCACACCGGGCTCTGTGCTGACAGCTGGCTCAGAGCCTGGAGACTGCTTCGGATTCTGTGTCTCCCTCTCTCTCTCTGACCCTCCCCTGCTTATGCTTCCTCTCTCTCTCTCTCTCTCTCAGAAATAAATAAAACATTAACAAATTAATAAATTTATTTTTAAATTTAGAAAGCAAGGCAAGGTAATGCAAGTTTGAAGTTTCTGTACTCAACATGTCAGTGCTCCCTTAAAGCTTTTATAATGATACTAGTTAAGGTTAGAAGATTACAATACTGATTCCAACAGACATTCTCCAAATTCTAAGACTTCCACTTCCTTACACCTCTGTTTACTGGGAAAGATCATCACTTTAGAAATCTTTCCTTCACAAAACCCAGCTTCAGAGATAGCATAAAGGACCTAAGAATTGAGCTTAATTTAAGGTGCTCATACTATATCATTAGTTCTTGAAAATTATAATAGAAGGATTTGCTGTATGTGTCTGCTTAAAAATGTATATAAATATGCTGTAAATGCTATGTCAAGCAACAAATGATCAGAAATTATAGGGTGGACTTAGTCTAAACATCTGACACAGAATTTTTGCCTTCAAGCAGCTCAAGTACCTTTTATTTTGTAAAAATGGAGGTTTTAATGCACTTTAAAAAATGGATTCAAGAGGCAGGCAAGATGATGGAGAAGTAGGGAGCTTCTTCTCCATCCAAGAGAGAAGGCCTGGAGTCATAGGACACTGAACCGCAGGAGTCTGGGAGGAAAAGAGACAGAGTCCACTGAGAAGACAACCTCATAGGTATGTAAGTGCGAACTGGAGAAGACAAAAATGGGCTAGGACCCAGAGACACAGAGGGAGGGGAGGGAACCCCCTTTGTGGGGAGCCGCGGGGAGTCGAGGGGAGGAGAAAGAGTGGCTGAAACTGCTAATAGAACTGTCCCTGGGGAAGAGAAAACCTAGGCTCGGGATGGAGAGTGATCTTATTTCTAGCTGTGGCGCTGACTTTGGGCTGGGTGCCCTGGTCCCAGGCAGGGCCAGGAGAAACTACTCCCCTTCTCTCCCGGCTCAATCTCCCCAACTGGAAAGTGGCCCAGCCTGCAGGATTATATTTCGGGCAGTATCAATAAAACATGCAGACTAACACCTGGAAACGAAGCTGGGCTTGGGACATAGAACACGGCCCACCTTGGCTACACCTACAGCACAGTGAGATCTGACCCAAAAGAGTGATTTTCAATGCTTCGTTCGAGAAGGGACTGGGGTGCCGCCATTTTTCTCCTCACAACCACCAATGCGGGACCTCAGGGAGCACCCAGTGGGACCACAGTGGAGGCTAAAGGCCTACACCAAACCACACCCATCCCCACTAGAGAGATATTTTTTTTCTTTTTTTACTGAAGCATGGGGTAAGACCAACATGGATGCACTGCCGTGATTAATTCTAGATCAATTCTTTCTATTCAGTATATTTTCCCTGTCTCGTTCGTATCCCTCCTCTCTGCTGACCTGGACACTTTGGTCATTGGTTTGCTTAAACAGTCACATTTAATACATACTCTAGATGTATATTCTACACCTCCACCACTATCTTTCAATTTCTCTCTCTGGAGTCACCAGACTATATAGTTTCTCTGAGTAACATTATCTTCGTTTCTTTCTCCTCGCCTCCTACCATATTCTCCTCTTTCTCTCTCTGAATTAAGCCTCTTAGTCTCTCTGCCTGGTCATTGTCCAATTTCACTTTCTCCCTGCCCTGTCGTTTCTCTCTTTCTATATGCTCTTCCATCAGCACTGCATACACCCTGCTCTTTATTTGTAGCTGGGAATTCTGGTTTTATGCTTTTAGACTGTTCTTTATCTTTTGAGTTTTTCTCTTTTCTTTTCTCTGTTTCTTCTTTTTCTTTTTCCCTTTCAATTTGCATGTTTTTTTGGATTTGTCTGTGCGTTTGCGTGCCTTTGTTCCCTGTGTGTTTGTCTGTCTGTTTTCTTTTCCAGGGTTACCCCAAAAAACAAGCCAAAGCATACATGGTGGAGAGTCCCAAATGCCACTACAAGTAGGGAAATAAAATAACCAAAGTCTCAACAAGAGAGACCAAGAGACACCATTCAAAAAACACTTCCTGAATGGACAGGCCCTGGACAGTCAAAGAGCCTTCTTTAATACAGCAGTCCTTGAAGGTGCAGAGCACATAACAAGCTTTGAAAACTAACAAGAGACAGAAAGCTAGCCAAAATGATGAACCGGAAGAACTCTCCTATAAAGAAATTCAAGGAAGAAATGACAGCTAAAGAACTGCTCAAAACAGATATAAGCAACAAAACTGAGTAAGAATTTAGAACAATAGTTATAAAATTAATCACTAGGCTTGAAAAAGGCATGGAAGACATCAGAGAAGCTATTGCTACAAAGACTATGGAGATTAAAAATAGCTGTGATGAATGAAAAAAAAGCTATAAATGAGGTGCATAATAAATGGAGGCATCCAAAACATGGATTGAAGAGGCAGAGAGGAGAATAGGTGAATTATAACACACAATTATAGCAAAAGAGGAAGCTGTGAAAAAGAGAGATAAACTGATGCAGGAACACAAATGGAGAGTTCTGGAACTGAGTGATATAGTCAAATGGAATAATATCCCTATCATAGTAATTCCAGAAGAGGAAGAGGGGGAAAGGCGCTGAAAGAGTCTGTAAACAAATTATAGCTGAGAATTTCCCCAAATTGGGGAAGGAAACAGAAATTGAAATCCAGGAGGCACAGAGAACTCCCCTCCGATGTAACTTGAATCGATCTTCTGCACAACATATTATAATGAAACTGGCAAAAATAAGAACAAGGAGAAAATTCTGAAAGCAGGTAAGGATTGAAGGGCCCTAACATACAAGGGGAGACCTATCAGAGTAGTTACAGACCTATCTACTGAAACTTGGCAGGCCGGAAAGGAATGGCAGGACATCTTCAATGTGATGAACAGAAAAATATATGCCGCCAAGAATCCTCTATCCAGAAAACCTGTCACTCAGAATAGAAGGAGAGATAAAAGTCTTCCTAAATAAACAAAAATGGAAAGAATTCGTCACCACTAAACCAGCCCTACAAGACATCCTAAAAGGGATTCTATGACGGAAATGTTGCAAAGAACACAAGGGACCAGAGACACCACTACAAGCATGAATCCTACAGAGAACCCAATGACTCTAAACTCATATTTTTCAATAAAACACTGAATGTAAATGGACTAAATGCTCCAATCAAAAGACATAGGGTAGCAGAATGGATAAAAATCAAGATCCATCTATTTGCTGTCTACAAGAGACTCATTTTAGACCTAAGGACACCTTCAGATTGAAAGTAAGGGGATGGAGAAATATGTATCATGCTACTGGAAGTCAAAAGAAAGATGGAGTAGCCATACTTATATCAGACAAACTGGACTTTAAAGTAAAGGCAGTAACAAGGGATGAAGAAGGGCATTATATAATAATTACAGGGTCTATCCATCAGGAAGAGTTAAGAATTATAAATGTTTACCCACCGAACATGGAAGACCCAAATACATAAAACAATTAATCACAAACAGAAACACTCCTATCGATAAGAATGTGCTAATAGCAGAGGACTTTAGTACTCTACTTATATCACTGGATAGATCAACTAGACAGAAAATCATTAAAGAAACAATGGGCTTGAATGACACATTGGACCAGATGGATTGAAATGATATATTTAGAACTCTACATCCTGAGGCCATGAAATTAACTTTCTTCTCAAGAGCGCCTGGCACATTCTCCAAGATAGATCACATATTGGGAAATAAAGCAGCCCTCAATAAATATAAAAGAATTGAGATCATACCATGCACACTTTCAGATCAATGCTATGAAACTTGAAGTCAATCACAGAAAGAAGTCTGGAAAACCTCCAAAAACATGAAGGTTAAAGAACACCCTACTAAAGAACGAATGGGCCACTAAAGCAATTAGAGAAGAAATTAAAAATATATGAAAACAAATGAAAATGAATATACAACAATCCAAACTCTTTCAGATGCAGGAAAGGCACTGCTAAGAGGAAAGTGCATTGCAGTCCAGGCCTATTTCAAAAATTAGAAAAAGCTCAAGTACAAAATCTCACAACACACCTAAAGGAAATAGAAGGAGAGCAACAAGAGCACCCCAAACCTAGTAAAAGAAGAAAAATAATAAAGATCAAGGCAGAAATAAACAATATAGAATCTGAAAACGAACAGGTGAACAGATCAATGAAACCAAGAGTTGGTTTTTTGAAAAAATAAACAAAATTGATAAACCTCTAGACAGGCTTCTCAAAAAGAAAAGAGAGAGCACCCAAAGAGACAAAATCATGAATGAAAATGGACTTATTACAACCAATCCTTATAAAATACAAGCAATTATCAAGGAATACTATGAAAAATTATATGTCAACAAACTGGACAACTTAGAAGAAATGGACAAATTCATAAACGCACACTCACTACCAAAATTCACACTGGAAGAGAGAAAATCTGAACAGACCCATAACTAGTGAAGAAATTGAATCAGTTATCAAAAGTCTCCCAACAAATAAGAGCCCTGGGCCAGAGGAATTCCCCAGGGAATCCTAACAGACATTTAAATCAGAGCTAATACCCTTTCTTTTCAAGCTATTCCAAAAAATAAAAATGGAAGGAAAACTTCCGGACTCATCTATGAAGCCAGCATCACTTTGATTCTCAAGTAAGACAGAGACCCAGCAAAAAAAGAGAACTACAGGCCAACATCCTTGATGAATACGGATGCAAATATCCTCAACAAGATACTTGCAAATCGAATTCAACAGCACATAAAAAGAATTATCCACCATGATCAACTGGGATTCATTCCTGGGGTCTAGGGCTGGTTCCATATTCGCAAATCAATCAATGTGATCCATGATCTTAACAAAAGAAAAGATAAAAACCATATGGTCCTGTCGATAGATGCAGAAAAAGCATTTGACAAAATACAGCATCTCTTCTTAATAAAGACCATCGAGAAAGTCAGGATAGAAGGAACTTACTTAAACATCATAAAAACCATTTATGAGAAACCTTCAGCTAACATCCTCCTCAATGGAGAAAAACTTGAGAGCTTTCCCCCTGAGATCAGGAACACGACAGGGATGTCCACTCTCACCACTGTTGTTTAACATAGTGCTGGAAGTCCTAGCATCAGCCATCAGACAACAAAAGAAAATCAAAGGCATCAGAGTTGGCAAAGAAGTCAAACTATCACTTTTCACAGACGACATGATACTCTACATAGAAAACCCGACAGACTCCACCAGAAGCCTACTAGAACTGATCCAAGAATTCAGCCAAGTTGCAGGGTACAAAATCAATGTACAGAAATCGGTTGCATTTTTATACACCAATAATGCAGCACCAGAAAGAGAAATCAAGAAGCTGATCCCATTCACAATTGCACAAAAAGCCATAACATACCTAGGAATAAACCTAACCAAAGATATAAGATGATGAAAACTAGAGAAGACTTATGAAGGAAATTGAAGAAGAGAAAAAGAAATGGAAAAACATTTCATGCTCATGGATTGGAAGAATAAATACAGTTAAAATGTCATTACTACCCAAAGCAATCTACACAGTCAATGCAATCCCAATCAAAATTGCACCAACATTCTTCTCAAAGGTAGAACAAACAATTCTAACATTCCATTTGTATGGAACCACATAAGACCCTGAATATCCAAGGTAATAATGAAGAAGAAAACCAAAATGGGAGGCATACCAATCCCAGACTTTAGCCTCTACTACAAAGCTGTATTCATCAAGACAGTATGCTCTTGGCAAAAAACAGACACATAGACCAGTAGAATAGAAGAGAGAACTCAGAATTGGACCCACAAATGAATGGTCAACTAATCTTTGACCAAGTGGGAAAGAGTATCTGTTAAAAGACAGCCTTTTTAACAGATGATGCTGGAAGAACTGGACAGCAACCTGGAGAAGAATGAAACTAGATCATTTTCTCACACCATACACAAAAATAAACTCAAAATGGAAAAAGGACCTGAATGTGAGACAGGAAACCACTAAAACCCTAGAGGAGAAAGCAGGAAACAACCTCCTTGACCTCCACCACAGCAACCTCTTACTTGACACATCCCCAAAGGCAAGGGAATCAAGAGCAAAAATGAACTATTGACCTCATCACAATAAAATCCTTCTGCATGGCAAAGGAAACAATCCATAAAACTAATAGGCAACCAACAGAATGGGAAAAATAGTTGCAAATGACATATCAGATAAAGGGCTAGTATCCAAAATCTATAAGGAACTCACCAAACTCAACAGTCAAAAAACAAATAATGCAGTGAAGAAATGGGCAGAAGATATGAACAGACACTTCTCCAAAGAGGACATCCAGATGGCCAACAGACACATGAAACGATGCTCAGTGTCCCTCATCATCAGGAAAATGCATAATAAAACCACACTGAGATACCACCTCACACCAGTCAGAGTGGCTAAAATGAACAAATCAGGAGACTATGGATGCTGGCGAGGATGTGGAGAAACAGGCACCCTCCTACACTGTTGGTGGGAATGTAAACTGGTGTAGCTCCTCTGGAAAACAGTGTGGAGTTTCCTCAAAAAATTAACAATAGAACTCCCCTATGACCCGGCAATACCACTGCAAGGGATTTACCCAAGGGATATAGGAATGCTGATGCATAGGGGCACATGTACCCCAAAGTTCACAGCAGCACTCTCAACAATAGCAAAATCATGGAAAGAGCCTAAATGTCCATCAACTGACAAATGGATCTAGAAGATGTGGTTTATCTATACAATGGAATACTACATGGCAATGAGAAAGAACGAAATCTGGCCATTTGTAGCCATGTGGATGGCACTTGAGGGTGTTATGCTAAGTGAAATAAGTCAGTCAGAGAAAGACAGATACCATATGTTTTCACTTTTTAGCTTGATTAGGAGAAACTTAACAGAGGACCATGGGGGAGGAGAAGGGGAAAAATCATTGTGGAGAGAGAGGGAGGAAAACCATGAGATACTCTTGAATGCTGAGAACAAACTGAAGGCTGATGGGGGGTGAGGGAGAGGGGAAGGAGAGTGATGGGCATGGAGGAGGGCACTTGTTGGGATGAGCACTGGGTGTTATATGTAAACCAACTTGAAAGTAAGCTATGAAAGAAAAAAAATGGAATCAATTGACTCTCAAAATCTAGTAGCTATTAAAAACCAAGATTTTAATTATTTAAGGATAAATGAATCATACTTTTATTGACTTTATTGTTCTGTGAGGGAAAATAAAGTCAAAATTTAAGACAATGTTTTTCATCATTTATGAATCCAGAAAAGCTTCATGATAGGTACAGATATTTGGCAGTGGGTTCACTAATCACCTGGAATCATAAGAGGTCCTATATCTGAGGGTAGAACTTCACAATAGACTCTGCACTATACACTCAAAACCTCAGTGGCAAGTAATTATGCTTCCAAATGTCATTTCTCTTTGGTAATTTTTTGTTACAGAAATTATAAGTTATCTCGGAGACAATATTTCTTACAAGCTGCTTGACTCCTCTTTAGTATTTACCAATCCTCCATATCTGTAATACAGAAAAACATCATATTAACCATCCAGAAAATCACCCTCCTCCATATACATACTGCATGCAATGGAGCCAACCCATGACCCAGAGTAACATACAAATAGACAAGCTTTTTAGTTTTAGGTCAGGGTTACTGTCTCACTCTGGCCTTTGGCCTCTGGCCTCCAGTCAATTTTCCACATTCCCTTCATATGTCTTGGCTTTTTGGAATACTCCTCAGTCTCTGTTGCTGGATCTTCCATGGGCTATTTCTCATGTAGGAGTTAGCCTGGGATTCATCTTCGTGACTAAAATAACATGGCTATTGGCCCTCATGTGATCCAAGTCATCTTTAGCCCATGTTTCCATTACTACTTCTGGTTATCTGCTCAGGGCAAATCTCTATTATAAACTGGCATTCCAGGCTCAAGGCCCTAGGGCAGGTAGTTTTATAAATGATCCCTAAGTGTGCTCTATGTATAGACTTCTGACACCTGAACTCTCAGCACTGGTTTTCCAAATCCAATAGGTTTCAATGTGTTGAGTCTGATTATGGCAGTATGAGTAAGGCTGGGCTTGTTTGGGATCTATCTGGCCAAATAAATTTTCCAGGATGTAGTCAGAATTGATTGGGTTGAGGTCCCCCCTTTCCAGAAAATGTTTGCAAGAAAGAAGGAGTGAGAGTAGAACATTCTGGAACAGAGGCAGACAGATATCTGGTGGAAGAATGTTATTAAGGAAAACAGACTACATTACATATTCATAAGGCTGGAGTATAGAAAGAGAGTGAACCTCCATCCATGTAGTGTTCTATTTTTAGTAGGAATGCATTTCTCTCTTTTCTCTTTCTCAAACTAAGAGATACTCTAAGGATAAAGCCATTGTTTGAGCTCTTTTAGAGATTCTTTCTTTTCTATTCATGATGTTGTATTAGTAACATTAGTAAAATGTTTGCATTACAGACTATAGTTCCAGGAGTGATTGCTCATGCATTTATGGGAAATGAAGTGGGATGTGGCTAGTAAGAGGACCATAGATATGAGAGCAATAAGAGGAAATATAGAAAAAGGACTCACAGCCTTGGTAATGGCTTCTAGTGGTCAAGGAGCTTGACCCTTTAGTAGAAATGGAGCTGGAGAATCTTGATATGATTACAATAGTATCATCCAGTTACAAATGTTAGGACAAATTATGAAAGACTTTGAAATGGGCAAACAATCACTGAATGTCCTTATAATGAAATGCTGAGTATGGTCTTACAAATCCTTTAGAGGTATCTGATGCTCTCAGGGTCTTCCTTTTTTATTGTCTTTGACAAGGCTATTTTTTATAATTCTTTAAGTTGTAGAAACTTGATGATAATACAAATAATTCTTGTCCTGAAAAATGCGATTATATTTTGTCTGGTAAGGAATAGAATGAATATCAACCCTATAGCAAAAATGGTTCCAAACATGACCTTAGTGCCCATAGGATGATCAGTTTTGCTTTTGTTAGCAAATTAATTTCATCATTCCAGATTGCCTATAGAGGTCTGTTTGTCAGGTTCTCCTTTGAATAAGTTATAACATTTTAATGGTTCCCTCATTAATTAATAAGTTTAATAAAATCTTGGCATGTGTTCATTTTATATTTGTATAAGTAGCATGATTTTTTACATTTTGAAGACTATGTGGTTTTTTTAAAAATTTTTTATGTTCATCTATTTTTGAGAGAGAGAGGCAGAGTGTAAATGGGGGAGGGGCAGAGAGCAGAAGGGAGACAAAATCTGAAGCAGGCTCCAGACTCTGAGCCGTCAGCACAGAGGACAACACAGGACTTAAACTCTCAAACCGAGAGATCATAACCTGAGCCACAATCAGATGCTTAACCGAATGAGTCACCCAGGCACCCCTGAGGACTATATTTTAACAAAAATATAACCACAGAATTATAGTACTGTAGGGAGAGGTGGAGGAGTTAAAGAAGAGATTTGTGAGTTCTGTTGGATTTTTATTACATTAAAAAATTAACCAGAGACTTGAGCATCTATTAATTTCAAAAATCCGGATAGGCAGCAGTCTGTTTTAGCAGTATCCTGCTATCCCCCCAATCAGCCTCTACCACTAAGTCTTATTATCCTATGAAGTATGTTGAGTTGAGAAATATTGGAAACTCTGTTCCAACTAAAACTGGGAAGAGTGGTCAGCTATTTTTCCACTAAACCTTATCAGTATAACCAATACTTCTTTGCATGTGATAATTCCCAAGCAAAAAGAACTTGATACCAACTAGACTCTTGTAGAAACCATTATTCTGGTGATAGTTAGCCAAGAAAGATAAGAATCAGTAGAGGAAGGCTGAGTAGACAGATGAGTTATAGTTCATATAATGGCAGTTGCCCGACTATAGTGAAAATTTTAGAAAATATCACTTTGCTATATAGAAGGTAACATTGCTTGGGGTCTCACTGAATGTAGTTGAATTATAATCACACTGGTTGCTTTCAATGGAAATATCTTAATTTGGCTACGGTGGACATCAGATTTAGCCACAAAGGATGCTAAAGAGTATTAGATAGTAATGAGTAAGTAACATTCAGCAAACCATATTCAACCATCTTATTAATTATTTTTAATAATGTGCACAAGATAATTAAAAAAGGAGACAACAAAGAGATTAGAATAGTAAATAACCTAAATCAATACAATTCCTAATATACATTTCTATCAATAGCATTTTAGTGGGCTACTATGCACTTTAATTGAATCAGTAGAGAAATGTGGACCTCAAAGAGTTATAGCTCATAGTATTGCTTATTTCAAACTTTTCAATAGGAGACAATTCATGAAGCACTTTGTGTTTTAGAACTTATTTTTCAATTACAAACATGGATTTAATTTGTTTTAAGTTATATTTCTCTAAAATTAAAACACATAAATCACATTTCTATATTTCACAACCAATTCACCAAACACCTCCAATTGGGCAAGATGGAAGAAAGAATGGTACATTTCAAAATAACTGGAATCAACAGAAATCTATTAAAAGTGATTATGAAATAAATAAAAATTTCAAATTAACTAGCAGCTCTGTACGATCATACCAATTTTACGTACTTTTAAAATGCTCTCTTAGTGATTTATGTATCACCAAGAAGTGGCTAATAAAAGTACAAGACTAGTATGAACATTTTAGCAGGAAGAAATACAAGCCTATGTTTTACATCATAAGACGTAAGCTTTTTAAAAGGTTGACACTTTTATTCTCCTCTCAGTTCTGAGACTGTCTGATCAAGACAGAAAAGGGAGGGGAGGGAAGAATGTAGAACACTAGGGGAAATGAATGGAAGGCACTTATGGTACCCTTGCAAGAATTATGCTTGTAGTGATAAGTCAAAATTTTGAATAGCACTTTTTAAACTGAAATGTGCTTTCACTTTTATTATCTTGTTTTGTGCCTCACAAGCAGGTAATGCAGGCATATTATTCTTTCTTTTACAGAGATTAAAAAAAAAAGCTTTGGGGAGATTCAATGACATATGCTTCTAGTGATGAAGTCAGAATTTGAACTGCACCCATCTGAGTCCAGGTTTTATTTCTACTACACTTGCTGCTCCACCCCCCATCCGCACCCCCTATAACCCCTTTCAGAACAAATTGCCATTTTCGTAAATGGTAAAAACTGGGTAGCAACTTGAACTGAACTTGGCACTCTAATAAATGACCCAGGCACTTAATTGGGATGCTTGCCAAGGAATAGAGTTAGTGCAGTGCATTTCCAATGGCTCTAAACAGCAGATGAATTGCACATCAATTTATTTAAATAGCAAGACTGCGAGCCTATTCATGGCCATTACCAGGTGCGGATTGATGCCTGCTAGCAAGGATTTCCCACTGTGAAGCCCTTTAGTCACTCCATGCGGCTTCCCCACTCCATTATGTCTGTTAAATGAATCAATCTTACCTTAATATAATTCGTAAATATTTAATACCAAGTTACAATGCTGCCTTTTAAAATCAGTTGGTAAAATAAAAGCAAAGATTGTTCAGCAGGATGCACCCCACCTCCACAGACTCCACTCTTCCACATGATTACTTACTGGGGTGAGCTGTTTGCCCTGGGGGTGGGCCAATTAAAAGGATTTATTTGTTTGTGTAACAATGTAAGCAGCAGCAAAAGAAACTGTGGTTACAATTTTTTTTTTTTAAATAAGCAATTTAAGGCTTACTTTTCTGGTTGAATCCATATTTGTTGTAATGCAGAGCTTGACCCAGAAAATAACTTCCAACACTTTCTCCATGTGCACTCTTGTGAGAATTATACTGGGCCCTGAGGGGTAAAGAGACCTCCCTTTCTGAAAGAATTTTCAGCCCTGCTTTTAGGTGATGTTCGATATTCAAATGATTAAATTGCTGGACTTCTAGACAACAGACACACTCAAGCCAAATAATTGAAATCAACTCGGTTGTTTCAGAGTTGATCTGTGATTCCACACTGGGATATGGAGCTCTGTGTTCTCTTTCCTTCTTTCTGCTTTAGATCTGGCATTATTGAAATACACTTTTCAAACTCTCTCTCTGTGTTCATTTGCTTCTGTGATGGAGAGAGCAGTATTCTAGTTCACAACATTGCTTGTATCTTTCCATTCCTCTCTTTCTCATTGTTCTCATTTCACTGTTTTTTCTTTATGTGTTTATGTATTAATGTTCATGTAGAAGAAGGACACTTAATTATAAAATATGGGTTTTTTCCCAGGTATGTGGTTTGCCTAAGATCTCATGTATGTGGTTGAAATTTGTAATTTCTCAATTTTTTCCTATGATTCCTATTAATTAAGGCATTCAGAAATAATCAAGCACCTTTTAGTTAAGGAAAATATGAAACCTCAGTTCTATCTTCTAAGAAAAAATGTTAATGAAGTAAAATTCTCCAATGATTATAATTCACACCCTCTAGCATAGGTAGTAAATTGGATACCTTTATAATCTACATATATTGAGACTTAATGATGTTAAATTTTGAGGATATGACAAAGAGAGAAAGAAGGTTATTAAATATTTGGCAAAGAAAAACAGTAAATCTGGCCTTTAGTCTTGGTTCTATTGCCAACTATCTACCTGATTCTAAGCAATCCTTAAACACCTATAAACGAAGGGTTAAACTAGGCCCTTGTTAGTCCAAGTGTGGTCAGCCTAGATCCTACCAGACATACCGAAGAACCTTGGACCTCACTCAGACCCGCTGTATTAGAATCTGCATATTAACAAGATCCAAAGTAATTCTCTTGGCTAAATTAATTAAATCAGGAGGTCTTTAGACCAATGTAACTCTAATGCTGTGGTGACCTCAAAGTTTCTAAATCAAAAGGCTAAGGACAACCAATCAAAAACAGCGGTCTTTGCTATAGCCAGTCAATAATTTCCTTACTTTGCTTCCACCTTTTCTCTACAAAAGTCCTTCTTCAAGCTCTTTTTGGTAGAACATGCCTAAACACATCCAGTTTTGGCACTGCCTGATTGGAATTAATTTAGGCTCAAATAAAATCCTAACATTTTTAACATGCCTCAGTTTATCTTTTAACAACACGCATGGAAAATCTAAGAAGCACCAAACTCCAAAGCTCTGTTCTAAATCTAAAATTCTGTGGTTTTTCCCTCATTTTAAATTAGCGTCTTAAACATTGTCGTTGACATTTCCAAAACCGATTGCTTGTATCTTGGGAAGCATACTCATGAAGCGCCAAAATATGACACTAGTGACCCCAGGTGTACCTGTACAGGTTAAAATCCACCTGTTCTGTGAGAGGCTCTTGTCTGGAGCTGTTCAGAGTCGTGAAACTTCCCATGGGAATTCTGGTTCATTACAGCTTCCCAATTCAATAGAGCTGCCTTAGATTTGGAGACATGAAGATAGCATGAGAGTCACTGTCTGCACCAGCTGCTGACTTATACAAAACGTTTCCCCTCTACAGGTTCAGTCTGGGGAGGGCTGTGGGAGCCAGGCTAAAGAAGTTCCCTTCTGGTCTCTTTACTACTTATTCAGTCCCACAGGGAGAATGGGCTTCTCCCGACACCTAGAGAAGACTCCAGCAGAATCATTCTTCAACTGCAAAAGTTCAAGGTGTCATTTCAAATACCTTTCAACAAATCAGAATGGCAAAACTCAAGGGAACAAGAGAAAGGAAGTTCAAATAACACACACATCCAGAGATTGCAGATTTATTATCCAGAGGTATGACTAAGGAAACATAATAAGGAGATTGCAATCAAATCTAAAATTCAAGATAGAATTACTTTGATTGACATGATGGCAAAGTCAGCCTGACTTTCCAGAAAGTGACATACAATTGTAAAAGAAAATAGTAAAATTTTAAATTTGTAAAAGAGTGATGATTTGAAAGTTGAATTTATTTCTTAGAAATTACTTTTATGCATTCTTTTCCACCAGTTAAGAATGCATCCAAAAAGAATGCACAGGAGTGCCTGGGTGGCTCAGTTGGTTAAGCACCTGACTTCAGCTCAGGTCATGATCTCACGGTTCCTGGGTTCCAGCTCCGCATCAGGTTCTGTGCTGACAGCTAGCTCAGAACCTGGAGCCTTCTTTGGATTCTGTATCTCCTTCTCTCTCTGACCCTTTCCTGCTCATGCTCTCTCTCTCTCTCTCTCAGAAATAAATAAAACATAAAAATAAAAGAATGCACAGTGGGATTTATACCACAGTGGGATAATTTCAATTTGTTTTTCTCTCTTTTTAGGTAGACTTTGTTCCACTTGCTTATTCAGACACTGTGCAAGCAGTGTCTTCTATTGTTTTGATAGAATCTAATGTTTCTCACTTTTCAGAACTTGCCAATGCAAAGCATGCTTTTTGTCTTTGCCACCTTTTTAATTCAAATGCTGTGGCTTTATAATGGTGTCTAGTGAATCTCCTGGTTATGATTCCACTTATGTATGGCCCCTTAAGTTTCACTGGGATCCATTTTCTGTATCTTTAGTTTGGAAGTATCTAGGAAGTATCTGTATCAGAGTGTGGTTCCTTTTTTCTGAGTGAAACAGGAAATAATTACTTTTTTCCCTTTACTCTCAGTTGACCCAGAGCTCTTATTAAACAGTGCTCATAGACACAGGCCAACAGCCTGCACTGAACTGGTTTTCCATTGCCCAGAGTTCTGTGTTTGTGTTTTACAAAAAGTGGGAGGTACTTTCTGAAACATGACTGTAAATCAGCATTCTACATATGCCAAACAAAAATATTACTGTTAGCCATATTGTGAATATTTTTAATAGCTTTTGGGAATAAGAATATCTCAAAGTTGATGAATTCCTTCTATTTGCAGACTCTGTGACTGAATTTACCCAGAAAGATAATAATCATAAATTAATGTTATAGCTATGAACTCTGAGACTCACTAAAGTAATCTGACAACCATAGAGGTTTAGGACCTTAGGTGTCCTCTAGTCCCATTATTTGTTTTACAGATATGGAAATAAATTCATAATAAGCAATTTAGGCTAAGTAACACAAATAGTTTTTCATCTGTCTTGGTACATTGATTTCTCTAGTATCCGTTATCTGTACTTCTAGAATTTAATTACAGATAAAGCTTTGTGACAATTTTTGTTTGTGAATTGTGGTGATCAGGCTCTAAAATGCATCAGCCTCCCCCTTCCTGCCCAACAGCTGTGATCCCCTGTTCCTAGTGCTCATGCCTCTGTGTAATTCCCTTCTTTTGAATAAGAGCAGGACCTTGTTTCTAACCACTAGTATGTGGCAAAGATAACAGAATATCATTTTGTGATTTCATTACATAAGATTATAATTTCTGTTCTGCTAGTAGACATTCTTTATTGATTCTCCCATGCCAGCTTTGATGAAATAAGCGTAGAGAAAAGAAAAAAAAATTCTCTCCATTCTCCTAGGTTTCCCAGCTAGAGCCCTATAAATTACACTGACAAAAGACAGATTAACAAGAGAAAAACAAACAGAAGTCTATTAACATGTATTGTACATACACATGGGAGCACGCTGATAAGACACTCAAGGGAGTGGTTAGAATTTGGGCTTATATAACATTTTAACAAAATAATAATATTCTTTTTAGAGAAATGACTCTAAGGATAGGAATTTGAGTTTCTAGAGGTGGCAAATTGTCGGAAGGTAAATACATGGAGGAAGTACTGGAAGAAAAGAGTTAGCAGAATTTGTTATGTAGGTTTCTCTGATGCCACCTTTGAGTTGATAAAGGTCTAGAGTTCTTTCTGGTAATTCACTTCTAACCTTTTGGTAGAGAGAAGAGAGGACAACTTTACAAATTTATGGCCTTCTTTTAGGCAAATGGGGGATGGTGTAAAGCTTTTCTTGTATATCCTTCACAATTGCCTTCAGCTCAGAATAATCCTTATGCTAACATGGCATACGATGGGATGAGGGGTGTATGTGTGCATATTTTTGCTCCCCTTCATTAGCCACAAAAAGGAGAGGACAGTGTGACAAGGAACTGAGGGTTACCTCCAAACAACCTCTGGAAAAGAGTAGTCCCTCAGTCTGACAGTTGACAGGGAACTGAATTCCACTAACAAACATATGAGCTTAGAATCAGATCCTTTCTCATACAAGCCTCAGGTAAGACCCTGGGTGAAGATCCTGATTGGAGCCTCATGAGACACCTCAAAACTGAAGACCAAGGTAAGCCATGTGCAGGTTCCTGATCTGTAGAATGTGTATAATGATGTGGGGTCTCAAGTGAATAATCAAGAAAGAATTCTTGAGACATTTTTGGTGCAAAAAAGGTGCTTTTATTATAATAAGCAAGGGGATCAGACCCAAGGTTGAAAAAGATGCACTTTTGCCATAAGAAGCGGGTAGTTATATGCTTGGTGTTTAAGGGGAAGGAGACAAGCAGGAAGTATTAGATCATAAAGGTTTTCTTTGAATTTCAACTCATAAAACTACTTTCACAAGATTTCTCTGGTGCTTATCATTCAGCTCAACATTAACTATCAGCAAGATGTCAGTCAGTCATGAGACTCTTTAAGATTGTAAGACCAGCACATATTTAATCTCTATTGAAACAATGCAGGCTATCGGTCGGCTTTCTGTGCTAAAGGTGGACATTTTTCTGTTTCTATCCCTCATTATATCATAAATGTGTTTTAAGTTGGTAAATTTGTGGTAATGTAATAAATAATAATAGAAAACCAATAATCATAGGATGATTAATTTTTATCTAGTTAAATAATCTTTTCAGGGAGACAGCACTATATAGCACTTCTAAATCAAAACATGAGATTAGAATAATTAGGCTCAAGATCTTGGATCCATCACTCTTTACAGCACTCTGTTATATTATAAGGCCTTTAAGGGTAAACCTCTATTTCACACTTCTTTGATCCCTAAGTACTTAGCAATGTTTTCTCAGAATATGGCAGCTACTAAAGGAATATTTTCTTAACAAATTAATTTATTTTCAACCAGAGTAATGTGAAGTTACACACTGAATACTCTTGAATAACTTGTAATGCACATTACATTAAATAAAAAGAAACACATATAAGATAATAAGGAAAACCTGAGATCCTGAATATCGATCATCAATGAGTTAGAAAAAGAGTTAAATTATTATATACCCAAACTACAGATTACCATGTCATCATTTCAAAGAATGAGAGAGCTGTTAATCTACCAACAAGATATATTATTGAATTTGGGGGGGGAAAGGCATGGAATATTTTTTAAAAATGACCTAATTTTTATAACATTTCACATATATGTATATGCACATAAAATGACTAGGAAGATACGTGCCAGGCTGCTTACAGTGTTAGAGGGGAGAATAGGGGGAGGAGGGAATTACCATTTAATTGTACAAAGTTAAATAATACTCAATTTTTTAAAATGTACCTATATTATCATTGTACCTATGTACATGTACCTATGTACATGAACTTATGATAATGATTATGATTGTAATTTTTAAAAATCAGCAAAACTAAATTTAAAAACTCCAAAGATCTGTATTCTTCTGATGTGCTTCTTTGCAGTCCTCTCCAGACTATAGAATCTGGAATAATACACTGTTTCCCCCTACTTTGCATGAAACTCTTCGAAAGAAGTGAGAAGGAACTATATTCCTTGAGGTAGATGCTATAAAAGTGAATATATAGGGGGAGGGGGCAAGATGGCGGAGAAGTAAGGAGTTCCTTACTTGCACTCGCGCCCATACATCACACAGAAAAGATCTGAAGCCATTGGAAACCTTACAATACCTGAGAGATTGGGAGAAAAAGGACGCAGAATCCACTGAGAAAGCCTTCAAACTGAGTGCGAACCGGGAAAGATAAAATCGGGCGGGGATCGGAGACTCCAGGGTAGAAGGCGGTCCCCCTTTGCAGGGAGTGAGGGGAAAAAGAAAGAGTCCGAAACAGAAAAACCTCCACTCGGGGCATAGAAAGACTGTACTTGCCAAATACATACACACCAGGTCCCCTCACGCCAATTGGTCCCGGGGAGGCTGAGCACACAAACTGCTTCTTTGTGCTGACTCCTGGCAGCTGGACTTCAGAGGAGCTGCGCGTCTGCCGCCATTGTAGCTCCCGGGCGGCTTGGGCCCCTGAAAGAGCCGCGCGGACACCGGGCACCGCACTCCTGGCTGGCTGGGGCTCCAGAGGGAAGGCAAAGAGCTAAAAACTGGGAAATTTGACTGTGAGTTCGTGTTTCGGGTGACGAGCCATAGAGGGACCTGGTTTTCCTCACTCCAGCGGGCTCGGCGCACCCGGCAGGCAAGCCCCCGCCCATCCTAGCCAGCCTGACCCAGAGAAGGAAGCAGCGATTCTGACTCCGCCCGCAGAGCTCGGCAGGGGGCCTGGAATGGACCCGAGGGGATTGCCTGGGAAGCTGTGTCTAAGGCCATATAAGCAGGTTGCACAGACTGGGATTTGGAGATTGGAACTGGCCTGGGTTGAAGAGTGCAACCAACTTTGGCTCCGCCACTGGTACGGGGAGTTTACACGCCCAAAACAGCGAGGTGCAGCGCTTGGTTCAAGAAGGGACTGGAGCACCTTCAATCTCCTCCCCACAACGGCCAAGGCAGAACTCCCGCCAGAGGCATTGGATCACGCCACGCCCATTCCAGCCTGAGAGCTGCCTCCTCCCTTTTTTTTTTTTCCTTCTTCTTTCTCTTTTCTCTCTTTTTTCCCCAGAACACTGACCTGACTAACTCTGGTCGCCAGCTTGCTTAAACAATCACAACGAGTCCATTCTGTAGATGTGAATTCTACACCTACCGACATTTTCATCTCTTTCTCTCAAGAGTAATTAGACTATGTAGTTTCTCTGGATAATACCAGCATCCTTCTCTCACCTATCCAACCATATTCTACCCTTTACCTCTTTGAAAAAAGCTTCTTATCCCTTCTGACTGTTCATTCTATTTCCAATTTTGCCTCAACCCGCTCTGTCTTCTCTCTCTTTCTCTATGCTCTTCAACCAGCTTTGCATACACACGGCTATTTAACTGTAGCTGGGAAATCCAGTTATATGCTTTAAACCGTTCTTTGTTCATCGGTTTTCTTCTTTTTTCCTTTTCTTTTCCCCTTTTTGACCCTTTTATGTATTTTATACTCCCTATTATTCACCCTCCATCCTCCGTCTTTTCTATTAACTTTTTCGTTTTCTCTCTCGCTTTGCATGTTAGTTGAATTAGCCATGCGTTTGTGTGCTCCTGTTCCCTGTGTGTTTGTCTGTCTGTTATCTTTTCTGGGGCTACCTCAAGAAACAAGCCAGAGTACACAAGGTGGAGAGTCCCAAATATCACTACGAATAGGAAAATAAAATAACGAAGATCCCAACAAGAGAGACCAAGAGATACCATTCAAAAAACACTCTCTGCAAGGATAGGCCCTGGACACTCAAAGAGTCTTCTTGGATAGAGCAGCGCTCATAGAAACAGAGAGCATAACAGGTCTTTAAAACCAACAAGAGCCGGAAAGCTAACTAAAATGACGAAACGAAAGAGCTCTCCTCCAAAGAAACTCCAAGAAGAAATGACAGCTAATGAACTGCTCAAAACAGATATAAGCAGCATAAGTGAACAAGATTTTAGAATAATAA
Organism: Hyaena hyaena; assembly: GCF_003009895.1. Classification (NCBI taxonomy): domain Eukaryota; kingdom Metazoa; phylum Chordata; class Mammalia; order Carnivora; family Hyaenidae; genus Hyaena; species Hyaena hyaena. The sequence goes on from NW_024081576.1 coordinate 632,561, forward strand.
TGGTAAAATTAATAGCTGGGCTTGAAAAAAACATAGGGGACATAAAAGAAACTATGGCTACAGACAGAATG